>NC_081419.1:11090696-11390696 GCF_949786415.1 Peromyscus eremicus | reverse complement strand
TATGCATCCTCTGGAACTGGAGTTAAAGACAGTCGTGAACTGGCACGTAGATGCTGGGAATTGAACCTGGGTCCTCTGGAAAGCAACCAGTTCTCCCAACCACTGAGCCATTTCTCTAGACCCCATGAATAAGGATCCTTAATGTACATCCTTGCTAGATTTTGTAGTTTCTATGTATGTTGTTAGGGTGGTGGGGCCATACAGGTGAGTGAATCTAATAAGGGCCTTGGACATGCTAAGCAAACACTTCACCATGTATCTATACTTCCAGCACTGTTTTCTCAACAATAGGCCTTCTGACTTGGGTGAGATTGAACCTTGGTGTAGTTATCTTTGTTTTTCTCTGATGTTTAAGGATATATTGAACATTATTTCAAACATTTATGGCCATTTATATTTTTCCTCTGAGAGCTGTATTCAATTCATTAGCCTATTTATTGAGTGATTTTGGAGTTCTTTACAAATTATCGATAATTCCCTGTCTGATGGCCAAGATTTCTCTATTATTCTGCACACTGTCTTTTTGTTTTTGGTCTTTTTTTTTTTTTTTTTTTTTTTTTTTTTTTTGTTGTTGTTGTTGTTGTTGGTATATTGAGACAGGGTTTCTCTGTGTAGCTTTGGTGCTTTTCCTGGAACTAGCTCTGTAGACCAGGCTGGCCTCAAACTCACAGCCATCCACCTGCCTCTGTCTCCCAAGTACTGGGATTAAAGGTGTGCGCCACCACTGCCTGGCTCCTGACTGTCGTATCTGTCATTTGATGGTGGTTTTCTTTGCTGTGTAGTGGAAGCAACTGCCTTTGTCGGTTCTTGAGTTTATCTCCAGTGCTTTTGGAATTCTTTCAGAAAGCCCTTGCCTGTGCCTGGATCTTCATATGTTTTCCCTTAGCACTTTTGTTTTTTGGTCTGAGTGAGAGACTGGGCCTTAGTTTCCTTCTTCTACATGTAGATATCCTTTGTCTTTGTGGATGAGGTGGTCTTTTTTCCAATGTGTGGTGTTTTGTTTTGTTTTGTTTTTTGTTTGTTTGTTTGTATTTTTTAAAGATTTATTTATTTATTATGTATACAGTGTTCTGTTTGCATGTATCCCTGCAGGCCAGAAGAGAAAGCCAGATCTCATTACAGATGGTTGTAAGCCACCATGTAGCTAGAGTTTTCCTGCCTGGCCCACAATCAGGACAAATCTCTCTCACTCGCCAGTCCCACAGCTGCTCAGACCCAACCAAGTAAACACAGAGACTTATATTGCTTACAAACTGTATGGCTGTACCAGGCTTCTTGCTAATTGTTCTTATATCTTAAATTAATCCATTTCTATAAATCTATACCTTGCCACGTGGCTTGTGGCTTACCGGCATCTTCACATGCTGTTTGTCATGGCAGCGGCTGGCAGTGTCTCTGACTCAGCCTTCCACCTCCCAGCTTTATTCTCCTCCTTATCCCGCCTATACTTCCTCCTGCCTGACTACTGGCCAATCAGTGTTTTATTTACTAACCAATCAGAGCAACACATTTGCCATACAGAACATCCCACAGCACACCATGTGCGTGCTGGGAATTGAACTCAGGTCCTCTGGAAGAGCAGCTAGTGCTCTTAACCTCTGAGCCATCTCTCCAGCCCCCAGTGTGTATTTTGACACCTTTGTCAAACAATAAGTGGCTGTAGCTGTGTGGACTTATTTCTAGATCTTCTAGTTTACTCCCTTGATCCGTGTGCTGGTTTGTGCTAGTTGCTGTTACTGTGGCTCTGTAGTGTAATTTGAGATGAGCTATTATGATGCTTCCAGTCTTAAAGTTCACTATAGAGATCGTTGGTCTCTCATTAGGTTTATTCCTGGTTATTTTGATTAGAAGCTGTTATGAATTTGGCAAGTTGGTTACTTTTATATATCAAAGTTAATTTTTATATTCTGCCACTTTGTTGAAAGTGTTTATTAGATTTAACTTTCTTGTGTGAAGTCTTTAGGATCTTTTAAGCATAAGATCTTATCATTTGCAAATGGGATAATTTGACTTCTTTTCTGCCCCCCACTTCTTATCTGATTGCTCTAAGTAGGACTTTGAGCACTATATTAAGTAACAATAGAAAAAATTGACACCCATCTCATTTATGATTTTTTTTTCACATTTAGTATAGTGTCAGCTATGTCTTTTTTTAAACGTTCATTTATTTGTTGCAGGAGGGAGGCATACATGTCAAGGCATGCATGTGAAGTTAGGACAACTTGTAGGAATTGGTTCTATTCTATACTATGTGTGCTTGAGGATAACTCAGTTCATCAGGATCAGTGGCAATTACCCTTACTTGCTAAGCCATTTCATTGGCCCTCTTGTGGAATTTTTATTTTTTATTTTTTTAATCATGAAGAGATGTTGAACTTTGTCAAAAAGCCTTTTTTGCATCTATTGAGATGACCCTGTGATTTCTGCCCTCAAATTTGCTTATGTGTTACTTAAGCTTTGTGAAATTGTTTATTCTTAATGTCTTGGCAGCTTTCTCTTTGGGATCGGTTATAAGTAATGCACATCAAGACACTACTTCTTTGTTCAGTGGGCTTTTTGGTTTCTGCCCATAATTTTATGGAGAGTGAAATCATTATTGGTACAGTGAGGAATGGAGGTATTTGGGCTTTGCGGTAAGAACATTTGTCCAGTTTAGGTCACTGCCTGCCTGCCTGCTGGAGCTTACTCTCTCCCAGTCTGTAGCTACTCATCCACTTTGTTATCACCCTGCCCTTATGTGTGGTGGTAGTTGTTGTTTATTTGTTTGAGGGGGAGGGGAGATACAGAGAGAGAGAGACAGAGAGAGACTCTCCTCTGTGGGCAGTATAAAACATGACTGTGTTGTCTGTATAGACTACTGCTTTGGGAATGGCAATGCCACTGGAGGCCTAGGATCTTTATAAGGTATTTGGGAAAGATGGCCCCTTGGTTACATGTATTAGCACGAGATTCTTCCATCCTTTCATTTTTGTATCACAAAGACATTTTTTTAAAACATATTTTATGTGTCAATTACATAATTCTGAGGGAAAAGAGAGAACGTGAGTAAAATATAAAATACATTGTCTTTCTCATAGTGAGTGCTGGTGGTGACACTAATGTCTGAGTATATATTACGTGATAGAAACAAATACGTTAAATGTTTAGACTAATGAAAGGAGCTTAGACAATTTGAACTTCAGTGAAACATATTTAGATTCTTTTACATATGGTAAATCCATTATAGGAGGGTAGAACACCATCACGTTTTACAGAGGAAGAAATTAAGAAACTTGTAGGTAGTTACATGATTAATAGATGAAGCTCCCTGTCAAAGGCACTGCGAGAAGAAGGGGGTTAGGGGAGGAGGATTAAGGAAAAGCAAAGTATGTATAAAATGTACATACACTGTACTTTGTTTGCTAATTAAAAGTGGTAATTATGTATATATATGACACAGTGCCATAGCCCTTAATCCCAGTACTCGGGAGGCATATGCAGATGGATCTCTTTGAGTTCAGGGCCAGCCTGTTGTACATAGTGAGTTTCAAAACGAACAAACCAAACCCCAAATTTGTCCCTCTTTTCCTTTTAAATGATGAAATAGGAAAAACAACTTTAATTTCCATGTGGATCCATAGGGAAAAAAAATCAATCTAAGAAATGTGCTCCAAGGGACAGCAGTACTCTTAGGTTGTACTTGCTATCTAGACAAGAAGGAAAGCCAGAGGGCTGTGGCATAACAGAGTTCCAGGTGTCGGGGAAGTTGCTGCTGCTGCTTTAATTCTGGGCATAGGCTGCCTCCATTTGGTGCTGAGAAAATTGCTGCCTAGGTACTAGTCTCCATTTGCTTCTCAGGATGTTATCAGTCCTGTACTCTGAAATTTAAGATAAACAGAGAGAGAGAGAGAGGACAACTGAGAAAATCATGGTAGTGATTGCATGTTCCTTCAGTTCCCCACTGTTAAATCTTTCTTGTATTTATTTCTTTCATTTAACTTTGCTGTGGGTAGGTGGTTGGATTCTTTGAGACTAGTTGTCACTCTGTAGTTCAGGCCAGTCTTTAATTTACAACCGTTCTGCCTCAGCCTTATAAGTGCTGGGATGGACACTCACCACCATACTCAGCTCCACTCTCTCTTAGATGTCACTGTTTATTTCCTTCATAACTACTTCCAGCTGGTGAGATAATGCAGGGATTGTGGAAGGAGACTGACAGTGAGAAACTTTCTCTTGCTTTTTCTGAGGATTATAGCAGATGCACATCCAGGCTGATAGGAACAGGGCATTATCAAGCTCTTTTTTCCTATGGTGTCAGCCTTAACAATAGTTGTAGTTACGTAAGATTGCTGGCACATGGCAAATGGCCTTTCCCCAGTGGTAGAGCTCCTCCCAGTTCACCACCATCTAACTCAGTTATAAGATAAGCAGGGCTGGCATGGTTTCCACAATCCACAGCCATCCTGTATGGTATAGGGTAGGTACCTGTTTTTAAAGAAACATTTTCTGGTTGAACTATGTAGACTTACAGTGATAACAGTGTTACACATCTGTGGATGAGTTTAACCCAGTATTTGGGGAACCCTGTGAGATTTCTTTAGTTTCTGAGTCCTATAGAAACAGTTGAGCATGTTATGCTGTCTTTGCAGCAGTGCCCCCTCCCCGTCCCCTGTCCCCCATCTTCTTTTCTATACTCAGCAATGCTATATGTTCTTTCATTAGAGCACATACTACTTTCCTTGGTTGTAAGTAGTTTTAGGGGTCTCCTGCTTCAAAAAAGAAGAGTAGGTAATTCTACCAGGTAGTAGAAAATGTGTTATCCTTGGTTTGGTATCTAACTTGAAACTGTTATACAGTGGGATTGGCTGCCTAAGTTTTCCAGGGCAGTCTGCTGATGTCTGAGGGAGGGAGGGTGAGGGTGCTCTCTTGCATATGCAGCAATGATCCTGATGATGGTCTTAAGAAACTTAGGGCCTAATGAGTCTGTAAATAGGTACAAAGTAAAAACAAAAGGGATTTTAATTCATGGTTAGTTAAGATGAGTCTTGTCTCTTGAATTGATATTTGAGGCTGTCTAGTTAGTAGCTGAGTAATTCAGGGGCCAGAGGGACATCTGTTAGTGGTGGCTTTTTTTTATTCAGGCGTAGCATCTTCTCCACAAACATTCTGAAATGGTAGGTGAGGGCTTCTCAGGTGACACTGACACAATTTCAGGGGTATATTTCATTAGGGTGGGGAAAGCATGATGACAGGAGGAGGAGGAGGAGGAGGAGGAGGAGGAGGAGGAGGAGGAGGAGGAGGAGGAGGAGGAGGAGGTGGGTGACTCATTATGCCCACAGTTAGGAAGCAGAGAGCAGGAATAGATGCCCTTTGAAACCAGGGCTTCTGCGGCAAAAGGCCAGAGACATTTTGTTGCGTGTTTCATCCATCTGGACATTTGTTTTGTATTCACTTAAATTTGTTTTATCAATTATGATAAACACTATTTAGAATTAAAGATTCAGAATATAAGCAGAGAAAAAAACAAAAGTAAAATTAATATTAAGTAAAATCTTTAAATTATAGAGGTATAAATGTACAAAATAAGGTTTTCTCAATTCTTTTAGTAAAAACAGGATCAATTATTTTTCTAGATTATGTAGAAAGATCATTGCCACCTTGATCAGTAAATTTTAGTATTTACAAAGCCTATATTCAGGGTCTGGAGCAATGGCTCAGTGGTTAAGAGAGCACTTGTTCTTGAGGACAACTTGGGTTTGGTTCCCAGCATCCACTTGGTGGCTCCAGGTCCAGGGGACTTGCCCTCTTTTGACCGCCACAGGTACCAGTCATGCATGTGATGTATACACAGACACAGACGGGCAAAGACGAAGCACTCTCATACACAAAATTAATCTTTAGCCTGGGTTAAAATATTAGTTAGATAATGAAGTTAGTGGTAACATAAATTAGATCTGTGTGGAGTCACTCTACAGTCAAATATGATTACTTTGAGCTCAACTGTGTCTTTTTTGAAAAATACCCATTCATTTTTAGAAACCATAAAATTAATGTGTTCAGTGTGCTTGATAGCCAGGAATCAATGTTTTGTGTATGGCTTGGCTAATTTCAGCCAAAAGAGAAATGGCTGTCTGTGTACATATCCATTCTATTTGGGAGGTTTCTTATGGCTGCTTAGAGCTAAGGTGTGGTTCTGAAGGAAGCCCCTGGCATTACCTGCTGTGGGCTTCTACCACAGGAGGGATCCAGTAGTTTCTAGCTGATACTTTGTGTGCACCCCTGCCCTCCTTCTGTCTAGTTTGAGTTTTTATTGCATTTTTGTACTGAAAAAGAAGCATATAGTATTTAACACTAGACACAGCTTGATTTTTCTGAAATGTTTCATTTGGGAAAAGGTGATATTTTAGGAGTCTCGTCATTTTTTTTCTTTTAGTGTTGATGTCTGTTTTATACCCACTGCTGCTTCTAATGTAAGAAAAACAAAGTAGGTCTCATCCTCATTTTACAGTTAATGGTGGAGATTGCCTGAGAGAGATGATGGGATGTCATCAGTGTTCCATGGCATTTGAAGCAGGTGGAGGTTTCAGGTGGTGTTTACTTAATGATTGGTACATGCAAACACAAGCAGAAGGAACAAACTCAAAGAAAGCCTAGGACCTCCTGAAGTGATAAGGGACTGGGACATCTTTGGTCTGCCTGTCTTAGACTGTTCTCTCTTTTTTTTTTTTTAAACCCCACTCAGGTTCACAGCTAACTCAAGGTAGTTTATTGCTGGAATATTTTCTACCTCTGGGTGGAAAATTCAGTGTTTTTAAACCAATGTGTCAGGTGTCTCTAATGACTTTGGGTGTAATTTGACCCAAATTTGTGTGTAGAAGGTTTTTCCTGGGTAACCTCCCCCCACCACCGCCCAGTGAGACATAGTCACTCAGTATTTTCATATGTTCAGCATGTTCTTCAGAATAGCTCATTAAGACAGATGTCATTTCTGTTTTGCAGATAGTCCACCGAGGAGTTCTACCTGTAGATGGCTTACTGTCTCACCTGAAGCTCCATAGCAAATGAGAGGCTGACAATTCTTTCAATGATGAAATTATTATTGTTGTTAATACAGGCAAAGGGTGTTGTGAATACGGCAGTATCTGCAGCAGTTCAGGCAGTTCGGGGCAGAGGAAGAGGAACTCTGACAAGGGGAGCGTTCGTGGGGGCCACAGCAGCTCCTGGCTACATAGCTCCAGGTTAGTGCCACTTGCTAAAGATCAAACACCTTTTTGATTCCAGGCCTGGAGAACAGCATTTCCTCATTCTCCAAAGTTGTTTGTGGTCTCTGGAAACACTGTACATGTGTAAGAGGAGTGTGTGTGTGTGTGTGTGTGTGTGTGTGTGTGTGTGTGTGTATCCCCCCCCAAAGGAAAAAAAAAGAATGTGCTGAGTAACTAGAGCCTTTCTGGAGGGAGAAGAGAGATAAGCGTGGATGACTTTGGATGAAGGAACATATTTTGATAGAGGAATCTAAAAGCTATTCTACAAACTATGGTGCTTGGACAGCAGAACAGGGTGTATTCTGTGGTGGATACCACAGTCATGCTTGGTTTACCAGAATTGCTATGGGGCTTCTTAATAGGGGTGTATCCTGGCTAAATTAGCACTTATGAAGTTCAGTATTTGAGAACAGTCAAAGAAATACAACACAAGGTGGTGGGGAGAGGAGAGGAGAGAGAGAGAGAGAGAGAGAGAGAGAGAGAGAGAGAGAGAGAGAGAGAGAGAGAGAGAGAGAGAGAGTGTGTGTGTGTGTGTGTGTGTGTGTGTGTGTGTGTGTGTGTGTGTGTGTGGCAGGTATTTCCATGTAAGTTACTTCACTTCTTACTCCTCAGTGTTTCCTCGGGTGGAAGTTAGTTTCCAGGCAGGGCAACCAGGTCTGGGTGGAACAAGCAGCGTAGTAAGGACTTTGATGCAGGTGTTAACATTCCCGAAGCTATTGGCCTTTTTAGTTTAGCCACATGGCTTGAGGGAGATCCAGAAAGCTGCCCACTATCAGCCTTCTGTTCAGATCTGTATGTTGTTTTAACATGTCCAGCTGGCTTGTTAAAGTGACATTCTTTGTGATGATGAAGCAGTGAAAATTTTCACTTGACAAGCCATTTGTATTTGTTGACCAAGATGAAATTTGTATGAATATTATGGCCTGTCTTTTTTTTCTTTTTCTTCCCTTTTTTTAAAGGGAATGTCCCTAAGAATTCCCTAGAATTACTTTATTGTGCATGTTGTTGCCATTTGGGAATTTTTATGAATGATGTGGCTTTGGAATTACAAGTTTACTCTGGTTGCATCCCTAGGGGATATGTCTTACAGAGTTCTCTTGCTTTGTAACACACCACAGATTTTACTGTTGTTGAGCTTATAGTGGGGAAGGAAAGTAACAAAAGTCAGCAAGTAACAAAACTTAAAACAGATGAGTCCGGGAGGATATGGGCATCATGTCGTGAGAATGTAACAGAGTATCTCGATCTAGTCTAGTGGGTCCTCGAAGGCTTCCCTGAAGAATTGACACTGGAATGGAGTGTGGAGAGTGAGCAGGCTGCTGGGATGGAAGAGCAAATTCCATGTGCAGAAACTCCATACTGTTGTAGGCTTTCTGTGTAGAGAAGTGAGGCTCGTTTGCAGGCAGAAGTTTGTGTGCTGTCATAGTTTCTGGAAATTTTCCTAAAATGCAGAGAGCCTTGAAAAAGTGTTTTGTACAGTTTTGGCTTCTCCTATGTGACTTAAATTCTGAATGGGTACTTTAAACTACTGGTTAGTGAGGCTAAAATTGCTTTTTATTACACCAATCACAGTGATACATTTTCACACAGTGTACAAATATCCCATAACAGTGGGAAGAGCTTGGGGTGGGGCGGAAATGTGAGTTAAAGTTGATGAGTTACCCAGTCCTGGAGTCCATGGCTTGGATTTTGTTTTAGAATCTTAAGTACAGTGGAAAGTCATCAAGGGTTTTAAGGAGAGATGGGCAAAATTATATGTTATTTGTAAATATTACTCATTCTGTAGGGTAAAGAGGGGATGCAAGGACAGACATGGGCATAATGGCACAAGCTTGAAGGCTGTTGTAGATGTGTACAATAGACTATGGAAACCAGTAGATGCGGGGAGGGTAGATGGGTGACAAGATGTGAACAGACTACAGGAAGCAACATTGTTCATAGGTGGAGTAAATTAGACTGAATTGTGAAGTTTCGAGAGTACTGCCAAGGTTTTTAGCTTGATGAACTAGGGGAGCAGTTGTGCTATTTCATGGGATGAAGATTACGAAAATAGGAGTGAAAGGAACTGCGGACATGTACTTTGATTCATTTTGTGTCCAACATTAAGATACCTTTCTGTGAGCCTCACTTTCTTTATTGAAAATTAATAGTCTTAGCCTTATTCAGTAATGGGTATTTATTGAGATAAGTCTGTTTTTTGATGGCATGTTCTTTTGGGTCTCAGTCTGGTAATGTCTGTCATTGCCAGATCTTATGTCATTTGCTTCCTACCCGAGGGTATGTAGCTGCGTTTAGTACAGTGATGCTGAGAGGGACTGCGTGTGTTTCCTGGCTGCCAGCTCTTCTGTCTTAAGCCATTGCTTTGACCTCTATACAAGGCTTGTCTCCTGAAGCTTGTAAAAACAACACAAGCCAGTTGTTTTTTGTGTGTGGGGGCAAGAAAGGGTTAAGGTTAACTTGGATCTTGATGTGTGTCTGTCACTTGTGGAGTGTCTTATGTCCACAGGGATGGCATAGGTGTTTTTACATGTACTTTAACTTCCCTGACCACTGAGCTGCTATGCGGAGCATGGATGCTCAGAGAGTCTTCATGTAACTCAGCCATCTTGCTAGTTAAAGGTCAGGGTTAGAATCCTGGTGGCCTGATTACTGGCCAACTTAACTAGTTGTAGTTTCAACTCTTTCAATAAAACCTTTGACATTGTAGCTTATGGAGCTAGCACTCATTTCCTGGAATACATTTATGAAATATGAAAATACAAACTTTTAAAACCGTTTATTTTTATTTTGACCTTGGCTACTCTTGCTTTTCCTTATATTTATCTTAGCTGTGTTGTGTCCTCTTGAAATTTACAGTTAGTGAGTATGGTGACTGTACTGTTCCTATTTTAACTGCAGAGTGATGTGGCACCTGTCTGCATGTACTTTAGTGCTTTATAAAAACTGAGCAAAGGGCTTTTGCTCCAGTTAGCACTCAGGGTCAGATGGGGCAGGAATAGACGTTTGATTGAGCATAGTGCAATATTGGGAAGCTATAACATCATGGGTTGGACAGTAGAGGGGATATCAGTCCTGGGGAGCTGATATTTGATGCTGGTCTCAAGGATAAATCATTTTGAGCAGCATAAGCATAAGCAGAAGCAGTTCTAGAACAGTTGTGACTTGATATGATATGATAGAAAAAAAAATCTAGATTCGAGTAAGGCTTTATATAGCATTCATGTTGTGTTGTGCCTTAAGACAGGGTCTCTCTTTAGCCCTGGCTGGCCTGGAACTTGCGAAGTTATAGAACTTGAACTTACAGAGTTCTATAACTTGTCTCTGCCTTTCAACTCTGAGATTAAAGGTGTGGGCCACTATGCCCAGCCTGCTTTGTTTTTTGTATTTAAAGACAGGATGCCCTGAAACCTTACTGTATGAATCCTAGACCTGCCTCAGCATCTGTGGTGCTGGGATTACTAGTGTGCACAAACATGATGGGACTTTGTCATAGTTAGAGACCAATTAAAATGTGTCCCCTGGGACTTGGCCAAACCATTGCCTATTTATATGCTTTTGAATTTTTTTTTCCTGAAAGATGAGAAATTACAGTTTTTATTAAAATGGTGTATCTAAACCTTACAGCAACACCATAAAGAAGCTTGGATTTTCCCACTTAAAAGATGGGAGTATGGCAAAATACGTGCTCTTTGCTTAAGGATATGCGAGCAGTTAATGCCAGAATTAACTTGTTCAGAAACAGTTGTGTTCTTAGTAGTACTTTTTGCTTACTACGATCAATTTTTTTTTCCATAGGCAAGAGACACTAATGTATCAAGTTACCAACTTTTACATCGAGACTTTGAGTTGGGGCTTGGCATTCAGATACTGTTAAGTTGTGGACCTTGCCACTGGGCTCATGACCTGACCCAAACATGCTCTTTAGTGGCATTTGAGGCTGCAGCATGTTCTGTCACTTTTTTTCTGAAAGGAACTATGGAAAGTTCCTTGTTCCATCTTTGAGAAATTGGTAATTGCGGTGGTTCTAAGTATTATTTTGGTTAATAAATGTTGTTCTGCTAGGTTTAGGTGATAGAAAGCTACAATTTGATCTCTGCCACTTTAGTGGAGTATACAGACAAGTAGATAAATTGGAGAACAGTATAGAAGTGCAGATGGAGGGAGTGGGAGAGAGGAGAAGGGGAGGAACAAAAGAAAGGGGAGAGAGGGGAGAGAGAACAGAAATGAACAGAACAAGAGAGGAGGAGGAGGAGGATGTTAGGGTAAGTTAAGGAGATCTCTATAGATCACAGTGTGAGGCTTCTGTATCTGAGCAGAGCTAGGAAGTAGCTGGACTCCTCTGTAGGGGTGCTGCTGGCCTTCTAGAGTCTGGGGTGCTCCAGTTAGGCCTGGACTGATGGCTCTCTTCTTCTTTGCACCAGGTTATGGAACACCGTATGGTTACAGCACAGCTGCCCCTGCATATGGTATGTACACCTTCTTACTGATTGCTCTTCTTAGCACATCTGTCACAGCAACCCAGAACATAGTTTGTGACCAGGGGTTTCCATAAACAAGTCGGAGGATCTCAGATCTACTCATTCTGGTGACCCAACTTAAATTTCCTCAAATGCCACAACCTTGTGGTTCTTGGTTTGGTTGAAGTTGCTCTTCTCTCTGCTTTGCCTGATTGGAGAACTGCTTGTTCTTATTGCCTGTTTCTGACCATATGGAAATTAAATATTCGAAGTAATTCTTCTTATAGCAAAACTATACTCCATTCAAAGGCTACTGAAGGGCCACACCAGTTTTTAGCCTGACCACCTGCCAGTTACATGGCCACATTGTTAGTTTCTGTATGGAATTTTATGAATGTGGGTGATTTGAGTCAAGAGAATGAAGCCATCACTTCAAATTTGTACCCATTAGTCTTTGCCATACATTTTGTTTTGGGAATGGATAGGTGTCATTGGTCCCACAGAGAGGATAGGGTTTATTGTCAATGTTAACTGTTCCTTCTCCAGAAGTCAGTAGCTGATGCTAGAAAATCCTAGGCTTGTCCCTTCTTTCCTTTTCAAAATAAAAAAATAGCAGCAGATATATGAATGAACCCTAATGGCCCTTTGGATAACTTTTGAATGAGGTTTATGTGGCAATGGAGGCAGTAGGTTTGGAGTCAGTGATATGCTCTTAGACATCTTTTGTAACTCAGGTGCTGTATGTTACAGAATCAGCCACCATCTACAGGATGCTTGTCAATGAGAGAAGAGAGCAAAAGAGTGTGTATGAGTGAGTGAGTGAGTGAGTGTGTGTGTGTGTGTGTGTGTGTGTGTGTGTGTCCACACAGCCCCAAACCAGGCATGCATGCACATGGAAAGCAAAGGTCCTCCATGCATCGCTATTCATGGCATGAATCCTCTACTTGAGCTCCGACCTTCACCTTGTGCCTTTTCTCTTCACACATCAGCTTTACCATTTTTGTTTTGATGACAATTATAGGTCCTTAGACATTCAAAGTGTAGAGTTTGAATAGTTTAGCATGGGTCAAACGCATGTAGGAAGTTTTGTTTGGGCAAAGTGCAGATCCTAGACTTAAGTACTTTGCCTGGTTGTTTCCTCTAGTACATTCATATGGCTCAGTCTTCCCCATATACTGAACTACAGCAATCCCAGATATGGGATTTGGGGACTAGTCCAAGAATATGTTTTGACCTACAGTTCTTTCTGAATTCAGACTGTCGGATTGTTTTCAGTTTGACCATTGACGTTTACCCTTTCTCTATCTTTTGAATGTCCCGAACACCTCATCCTTCCGGAATGGGGTCAGTCGTTAACCCAGACACAGCACATTTGACTTACTCGCTCTGCCTATGCCTTTTGTGAGCTTCTGCTCTGAGTCTGTGTGTCAGTCACATAATAATACGATGATTATAGTAAAGCGTTGCTAAAGACTTTTTCTTTAAAAAAAATTGATTTTTAGACTCTTCAGTTACATCCATGTTTTTCCTCAGTCTTTTTAATTTTTCTTTCCTGGTCCATTCTTAACATTCTTCACCCTGTGGCCTCTGAGCCTCAGTGGGCTCCTCTCTTTCATGTGCCATATAACTGACTTCCAAAGCTGGTGTAATTTGATGCCCCATTTTTCACATAAAAGATTTGGTTTTTAAATGTTACTGTGATGCAAATCTACTAAAACAATGCTTTATTTTGGCTGTAAGGTAAATATGTCTTTTGGCCTTTGTAAAGCTGTTGCATGTGGGGTTATCTCCCTCTGATCATCTGGTGCTCTTGAATACCTGCTGTTGCTGCTTTGTGATTTCTCCTAGGTTAAACATCAGTATAAAGACAGGGGCAGATTTCAAATCCTTCTTAGTGTGCAGGAGTTTGTGAGGCCACAAGAACGTATTAATTACAAATTAAGAAAACAATATTAATCTTTCCAGATTTGCCATGTCAACATTAGTGGTAGCCCATGAGAAAATAAACAGCTGGTCAGTAGCTCTGGTTGGAGCTGTCTTTCCTGGAAGTTGAGGCCCGCACAGAAAGCCTTATATCTTGACATATTTCTCCTTAATATGTCATGTGCCATATGCATTTCCAGAGTCACTTTAGGACAACAGTGTTAATCACCAGCATTGATTTTGATCTTTAGAATTTGTGCCTGCTCACTCAGATGTCATTTCTGAGTGTCATTCTGTGATACGGGCATTTTTATAAGATAGAAGAGCAATTGATTTGTGAGGGATTTGTGGGCCTCTTCCAAAATGGTATTTATAAAATGGACTGACTAATCTGGAAATGGTTAATGATAATTATTGTAAGAACTTTTTTAACCTGAAATTTTTATTGGAGTCCTCTCCGTTTCTTTTCTCTGTAGGTTTGCCCAAGAGAATGGTTCTGTTACCCGTTATGAAATTCCCAACATATCCTGTTCCCCACTACTCATTCTTTTAGCAAATGACAGAAGCTCATTCCTATTGAACAACAGTACAGTACAATGCAGAATGTTAGAGAAAAAGCCTTTTTATCCTGCTTTCTTTGAACACATACTTGATCAAAATTATTTGTAAAGAACATCTTTCCTACTTTTTGATTTTAACAAATGCAAATTCAGTTCTCTAAAACTTGAAAATAGACAAAAAGAAACCAGTTCTGTGAAACGGTACCTCATTCCTGGAAATAATTTATACCAGCCCCTTTGTTGTAGGGAAGTAAGTCTAGCAGCTCAAAGTTGACGTTCTCAGAGAGTATCAGATTATGTCAAGTTAAATTTGTGAAGGATGTATAGAGTCTCAACACTGATCACAAATAAACTGCTTTGTTGTAACACAGAGTACTGCCTGGTTCCTGATGCAGCCACTGAGTCGTAGCTGATTGATGTGCTTGCCCCAGGGCTCTTTAATTTGGGCTGTAGTTATTTTTTTTTCCAAATACAGTAGAAACTTTTCATTTAAACCTTAACTTTGTAAATAATGAAGTGTGTAATTAAAGCCAATAAAATATGGGTTTGAATAATGTTAGTTTATTATTTTTGATATGTTTTGGTATCAGATTTCAAGGAATTGCAAACTAATATTAACTTAGCCCTAGAAACCCATTCACTTGTAAGCAAGCTGCTAAAACAAAGCAGAGATGATTGTTAGCCTGACTCAGTCTACTTACTTTGTAAGCTCTTTGTACTCCAGTTGTACAAGAGCATTCCCATGATAAGGTTACATTCTGTTATCCCAGCATTGCTTTTTAAAATGATGGCAGCACCCAAAGATGGGGAAGGAGGATTGTGATTACTTTAGTTTACGAATTTCCAAGTTAAAAAAAAATAAATTAATCACTCACCCTCTTTTGTTCTTGTGGCCTTCTTCACTCTGTAAGACTCTTTCACTCCTTGACTTTTTCATGAAGATAGACGATTAGCAGTTTCCTGGGATTCCTTGAAGGGTCTCCTTTCCTCTTCAATGATATCAGAATCTAAAGCAGCAACAGGATCCCCATAAAAACTCGCTCTCCGATTGTCCCAGTTCTTGTTGAGTGCTGCTGTGAAAAGTGACAGGTTTCAGCCATGGGTCAGCATTTACTTTTCAGACACCTGGTTACACTGGTGGAAACTGAGTCAGTAACATTGTGCTGTTCTGTGAAGGGTGCAGACCCAAGTCTTCACTTGCATTCTCACCTTGTTTGGAAAGCTGATGATGTTACTAGAAGGTAATGGTTTCATTAAGGTATTCACCCCCATTCAGGTAGTCCTCTGCAGATATGTATAAGTCACCGTGTCTTAAAAATGACTCAGTAGGAAATAACTACTTCTCTGTTCAATTCCTTTTCAAAACCAAGCAGTGCCCATCACTTTAAGTGGTCTTTACTAACTTACATGTCAGGCTCCTTTGGTAGCAAAGGGGAGAAGATGGGCATGGAGGCACAAGTGCAGCATCACTGCTCAGATGTATAGTGCACAATCATTTGTTGTTGACTCTGTGTTTCTGCTAGTGGTGGGTGATACTTTAATAAAACCTTGTCACTTGCTGGAAATAGCTTGAACTTGTCCTTCTCATCATGTGTGTTAGTGGCAAGACATAATCGAGCAGGGCCCTCTCAGCTGGGAGTTCTCATGTTCGTTGATTTGTTTTGCTGACCTATGGATGAAACAGAGCCATCACTGAGAAGAAAAAGCATGGCTGCTAGTGTCCAGTTTTTATTAATTAAATATTTATAGTGGTCCTCTGTTTTTGAAACACTATTAATTGGCAGTTGCAGTTGTATTGTTATTTGAAATTGATCATCAAATTTGGACTCTAGGCTGGAATCTCTCTGGAGATTTCTCTTGAGAAAATACTTTTGCAGTCTCTGACTCTGCTTCATAACTCACCCCCTCTCTGATGGAGGAGGGAGCTGTGCTGTTCTCCAACATGATGGCCGTCATTTCAAATGGTTCCTACCAAGTCTTCCCCCTTTCTTCTTAATTTTGTTGTTTGTTGGAAGTTACTAACCATGTTGTAAACCTGCCGAGTTGCTGCAAACTTTTACATTTCTCTGCTTTACTTAAAACAATGGAGCTGTCAACCCTATGTTAGAAGTGGTAACCATGCAAGTTCAGCTGTTTAAATCTGTAATGAATTAAGTGTCCTCCCACCTTTTGCCCTTCCTACCCTTCATTTTGTAATGAAAATTCCACTTACAGCTGAAAGAGCAGAGAAATATAAATGAAGCTCTTAGCTTCGTCCAATTGTGTGAAATTAACATAAAGCTCTGCTTCTCTGCTCTTTTCTCCACTGTAGGTGGTTTTTTCATTGACAGCCCCTATTGCCAGCCTCTGAGCGTCGCACCATTTATTATTCACTTGGGCCCTCAAGATTTCTTCTCTGACTTCTAGAACCATCAGGTTGTCTGGCTTGAATGGCAATTTCTATATCTCGGTCTTAAGAGCAATGTGACCCCTGAGGCTTTCCAGCTTTCAGATCCACCACTCTAACCCTTTTTGAAAACAATGACTGAGAATTTTAAAGAAGAGCAATACTTTGTCCAAAGCCACAATGTCTGTTTTAAAGCTCTCCTTTTGGAAACGTAGCAATATCTAGATGTAATCCTTTTGGTGTAGCTCTGGTCAGGGCGTTTACAAATTAATGTAGAACTTAAGAATCTGTGTGTGAACTATGCTATCCTTTGACACTTTTTAGTCATTTGTAGCACATAATTCAAGCACTTACATTTTTGACTGTCCAGCTAGCAGTATTATAATTTATCTGAGACAGATGTCCTCCCTAAGCCATATCTCTTGGTGGGGGCCGGCGCTTCACCAGAGGTGTGGCTGGCAACCTGTGTCCCTTAAGGCTGCAGGAGTGCCCCATCTCTTGTGCCCATAATGGTTCCATAGATTTCCAACATACCTCATGCCGATGAGGTTTGGTGCATAGTATGGCGAAGTAAGGGGTTGGGTTTATGTAGCTCCTGATGTTGTTTGTAATAATCTCAAATTGTTAACCTTGGGAATGAAATACTGATCATGCTTGGATTAGCCTTTTCTTTTAAAAAAAAAAAATTGGGTGAATGTTTGAAATTCATGCATCAGTCACCATAATTAATTGAAGAGCTGGGAATACCTCGTTAATATATTTTTAAAACTGGTGTTGGACCCTCTGTGTATTTCAGGTTAATACTTTTAAGCAGTTTTCAGCACGTTTATCTCACTTTATTCTCGTTCTCCTCGGACCTCCGTAGCCATATCACTTGTATAAGATAGGCTGAGATATAGTGACTGTAAGCTGTGATCTCAGTTCACAAAGGTAAGCTCTTTTATTTTCTGATTAAAGAAAAAACAATAACCAATTAACACAACCTGCATATATGACAATCATATGATGTATTTGATCTCTTAGGTCTTATGTCACTGCATTAACTTTAAATTTTTATGGTCTAAATGTAAAATAGTAATTTTCAGTATTTGTTTTAATACTCTTGTAAATGCTTTTTATTCAAGAGAAACATTTCACATTCACTGAGTCAAGTGTATGTGGGTAGAAATTTAGGATATAATGTCTATGTAAATTATACATACAGAAGCACTTGTTGGAATATAATAATTCAGTGGTAGGAACACTTTAAGAAGAATTAAAATGAAAGGGCACTCTGTTGGCCAAGAAGCTGGGATATCAGAAGCAGTAACATTGGTAACAGTGCCGTAGGATTCATGTGCGCACTTGCAACACAGGCTGAGGGTATAAGTGCCAATCTCTCAAGAAGAGAACCTTCTCTGACCTGTGTTGCATGCCCCAATACAGCAACAGCAAGAAGCCATTTAAAAAAAAAAAAAAAAGCAATAGAAAAGTTAAAAAAACAAAACTATTAACTGTGGGAAATATGTGCAATTGGTTGAGTTTAGCTAATTATTTGCAGAATCAACTTGAGCAAGACTCAGAAAGGTGATACTGAGTCCACAGAAACCAAATCGACTTAAGGAATCTGTTTTTTCCAGGTTAGGTAGCTAGAATATTTCTCATTGTAGTCAGTCATCAAAAGTTCATTTAAATGGTGTGAGGGTTAGGCCAGATACTTTAATAAGGATTTGCTTCCTTTAGTATACCCCATAAATACACCTCATTATAGTAGATGTTCTGTGCTAAAGCTGTATTTATATAGATAGATATATAAAAATAAAATTTATGTTTTACATTTCTTTCTGTAGCAATTTCTATTCACTTCTAGCATTAAGGTTGCTGGGACAACTTTGTACCCATACAGAACCTGCAGTTTATGAGGTTGGCTTCTGTTAAAGGCTGAACAAGGCAGAGCAGTACAGTGCAGTCCTGTGCCTGCTGATGCCAAGTCCTTTTCTGGGACCCTGAGAAAGAGGCCCTGACCAGTGGGAGCGTCTGGAGTCTGAAAGTTCCCTTGCTGGTAGAATTGGCCTTGCTGTAAATAAATGCCCTACTTTGGGAGGTAGTGTATTAACAGTGGCAAAAGTTACTAATTTATTTAGTAGTTTAATTATAAAATACTGAATATTGTAGGCTTTCTAACACCACAAAATTGATGTTACTTGAAGATTTCTTCAAGTAGCGTGTTTCCTCGGCACTTTTGAGGAGCTGAAATCTGCTCTGATTGCACTCCTCATGCTCTGTCCAAATGTACAGTCAGAAAGTGGGATGCCCAGCACACACTGCAGCCCTGCTTGGCAGCTGTCTCTGTAGTCCTGCCAAGAACACAGTGGGCAATGTAAACACTGACTGCATTCTTTCAGTGGCAGGTGAGTCTTACCATTATAATAAATCACTTGCTGTAAGTTTCCTGATTCTTATTTTTCACTAATGATTAGAGTGGAGGAGAATAGTCAGCACTAAGGGAAATGCGCTAGAGATGTTTTCTCCCCAAGCTGTCTGGAGCCTGTAAACCAGGGGTATTGTGAACAAAGTGACATCTGAAAGCAGCCTGCTCTATGAATGGTCTGCCTTTCATTTCTACTCTTTTAATGCCAGTGCCTCAAGCCACCCAGAACCGCAAAGGTACCATGGCATTTGTGCCTGTTCCTCTGCAACATCAGATGCCATGCAGTCAAGTGTTCCTTAGTGTTACTAGGAGGCTTGGGAGGGAGGTGGATGGGTGTCAGTGACAACAGCAGACCTAAGCACCCGAAGTTAAGATGAGCTTCAACATGGGTGTGTGTGTCTGTAGCACTTAACAGCGCACAGTGCAGCCCTGTTTAAGACTCAGCCCCTTCTCCTGATAGTGTCTTACAGAAAGGCTATTAAGCAGAGAATTTGTGTAGGATTAGTTACACAAATAGTTATCCTCTCCCATGTCACTGTCATTTCAGTTAGGAGCTAACAGCTTCCACTAATGTTTGAAGCAATGATCTTTGGAAGTTTTTAAAAATAGAACCATAATGTGAATTGGGTTATATAAGCTTTACAGCACAGATAGAGATAAAGGATAGAAGCCATGTGGGAATCCAGGCCAAAGGATTTCTCTCACTCCAGCCTATTCCTGTGGAGCTTGGGAATCTGATGAGTTCATATATTCAAAGCTTTTAATGGTACCTGGTACACAGGAAGTACTTGTGAATGCTGACTCTGCTGTTCTGGTTGAGACAGAAGGATAGATGTGAGACTCTGCTGGTTAAGCAGCAGGTGCATGGTCTGCTTAGGAGTGAGTTGGGCTTACTACTTTGTGCTCATAGGCCTGGGCCGCCCCCAGCCCGAGGCCAGACTTGGCAGGACAGGTTTGCTCATATTTCTGCTGCAGCAGTTAAATCACCAGCCAGCTTGCAGCCCGTGGTTTGTAGATACTTGTTTGGGATTTACGGGTGCTTAGAGTTTTACAAAGGCTGAACTTAGAACATTTACCTGCTGATTTCAAGTTTTCTTCCCACAATTTAGTAATAAAGAACCTATAGTGGCCAGAATCTAGTCTCAAAGGCTTGTGGTGTTTGGTTTTAGAGAACAAGTTATTATAAACTATGGAAAGAAAAGGAGGACCGAGGAAGCACCTAGGATGCTGTTGACTCAGATTCTTCTGTGAGGAGTCCCTGTATCTTGTCTCATGGTACATTAGTGGAAAGCATCTGCACTCACACCACATGAGGCCTCCCTTCTGTCTGAGACTCTTAGAGCGTTAGTCTATTGTGTTTCTACCTGTTTGTCTACCTCTCTGGACACATGGGAAGTTTCTGTTGAATACAAGGACAAATGGGGTGATGGTACAGTTGCTGCTTCTGAACTACCATGCAAGTACTGGCTCACACATGCTTGCAAAGACCCAAGGAGCCTCAGAAGAAGGGTGGACAGGCTGAGTTCCGAAAGGCTGTTTGTAGGAGGTGAGTTAAGTGGAAACACAAATTGAATTCTGAGGTGCTGAATTTTAGAAAAAACTGTGTGGACAAGGATTACCTTTAAGGAGTAAATTAGACTTGCGTTACTTGGTAAAAGTTACTATGTTTCTTCTTAGCTGAGACTGTGGGTAGGTTCTTCATCTCATTTGGCCAGCCTTGAAGAAAGGGTCTTACACACACACACACACACACACACACACACACACACACACACGCGCGCGCACACGCACCACCAAACAAAACACACACATGAACACACACCACCAAACAAAACAACAGCAAAAAACACCCCTGACCAGTTATCAGAGGAGGATCATGGTCTTCCTACCTAGAACTTTACCATTTGTGCAAGTGGTTCTCTTGCCTTGCAAGGGGGTGGTGTAAAGATTACCGCCACTGCCATGCCCAGGTAGCAGTAGGGTGGACTTAACAACTTCCTCCTCACTGGAGAGGAGTGGTCCACAGTTGTCTCTCTCTGCTGCTGTATGGCCAACAGCAGCACATGGGGTCAGCATTGTTGCAGTTAGGACATTGCTGTCCTTCTTTGTTGGAGCTTCTCCTTCCTTGTCCCAAGTCATTCAGTTAATGGCAGTTTTTGTTTAGGACTTAGGCTTGCCCAACATTTTGACATCATAACATGTCTCCTACAATGTTCATGTGACAACCATATAAAATTCCACAAAAAAATTGACAGGAGAAACTATTTGGGAGGCATGAGTAGTAGATTTAAGAAGCCAGAACAGGAATGAGGAAGGAACATTGCCAGAATTGGTATTGTGGGTGTATGTGGCACTGTGACATTCTTAATTCTCAGACAGCCTTCCTGGAGGTGCTGTTATTTCTGATGTGGACATGAATCCGATATGGAGGGTTAGGTGCTAGAGACAGGAGAGAGTCCTCTCTGTGTTTGGTACCAGTGCTGCTTTCTGCTCAGCAAGCTGCAAATTGTAAGGCAAAGGTGAAGGCTAGCTGGATTCTAGGCCTCCTGTCTTAAGCACATTCCGGAGCAGACAATATATCTTGAAAAACAGGGATTCTTGTTTGGGGTGTTTTTTTTTGGGGGGGGGATGATAGATGATAAAAGGATATCTAACAAACGGGGGATGAAGAGAAAGAAGACATTGGGCTGTGCCAACAGAGGAAACTTTTGTATCTAAAGCTTGTTTTTGTTTGTTTGTTTGTTTTGTTTTGGTGTTTTGTTTGGATGAGGTATCAAGACCTGTTTTCATTAGCTCTTCTTTCCGGAACATACTCTTTGCCTGAGAAAGGTGATGGAGCTGGAGGAGGTTTTGGCTCACTGGGTAGAAGGAAGAGGTCTGGGGTAGAAGGTAGAACTACTTAGGTCTAGAAGGGACAGTGATACATCAAAAGACCTATGCTGAGTGCTAAGCACTTGCCAGTTTGGAATATGAGTCTTCCTTCCACCGTGGGCCAGGGTTCTCTGGCTATATTTGCTTCTCACCTTGCTGCTTGCAGACCACTTCCCAACTTCATTGCCAGTTGCTTAGGGGCAGAGAGAGAGATAGGAACGGAGTACAGAATCCCACCTTGCCCATGTTCTTGTCACAACTGACAAGGGAAGTATGCTATGATGCATTCTTGGAGACGAATTGGAAGAATCTTATTTTAACCAAGTTCTAGAGCATCAAAGCATATGAAGAAACGTGAGGCCGTGGTCTGGGCAGGACTCAGAGCACTGCAGAGCCGCCGCCTTCGATTCTTTAGTCCATTTCTAGCTCCCGGTCCTAGAGGAGGAGTAGTGCAAGGATTACTGTTGTACAGGGACCAAAACGCAGAGGTCTCTACAAACCACCCTGCTTGTTTGTGGTCAAATACTGTGGCTTCTAATGAGTGAGTATTGAGCCACACAGAGGAAATGGCATTTCTTGTGCTGTTCTAAGGATTAGATTGGTTTTGAATCCTGCAACTGAAGGACCTAAAAGTTTGCTTTTAGTAGGAAAGGGCATTAGGTAAAGTGACTTTGCTCAGTTACATAGTGCTTGGTGACAGAGCCCACATGCTCTTGACTGTTCTATGCTCAGCTGGCTCTGTGCCCTCCTTACCACCCTGCTTCCCAAGGCCATTTCACAGAAGTGTCCTTTCCTCTGTCTCTGGTACATTCTACTTCCCTTTATCTAGACTGTGGGACTAGACTGTGTGTGCCTTACAAAATAGAACAAACAAAACCAATCCACCTTTCCTGTCTTAGCTCATGCTCTCCCTGGTTCCTTTGGAAATGGATTGTGAATCAGCTCTAAGCCAGGATGCCTGGTTTTTGTTAGTTGTACATTGGAATATTTATAGTCTAGTGCTGTTCTCAAAACTGTATGTAATGAAGTGCAAATTTAGTGGGTGCTGCTTGGAGAGATCCCAGGCCTTTGGAAATGTGATTTTTTGGGGGTGGGGGGGTGGGGGGGTGGGGACGGTGGTTGTCAGATAATGCTGGCCAGTCTGCATGTGCTTAACCAAAGGGTCATCCTCACAGTGGCACTTTCCAGAGCAGTTTAATGCAGGGTTCCACTTTGTAAAATCGCTAAAGTCACCTGAAAACAAGATCAAAGGACCAATGTGTCAAGACTAGTGAAGGGGTGGCCTTGGGCCAAGCATGGACACTCTTACCAGTTATTTTAAAGAATTTTACTTGTATGTGGTTCCAGAGAGGTAACGAAAGCTATGAGCAGCCAGGTGGGCAGTGTGACATGAAGCTACCGCCTGAGGGCAGGTGAAGCTGATTCAGAAAAACACAGGAAGAAGTGAGCACTGTGGTATGGTGATAGCGTATGTTCAAGCTATGAGCTATGTTTGGTGGTGTATGAGGAAGATTGTGAGTTCATGGCCAGCCTAGGCTATGTAATGAGACCCTTGCCAAAACAAAACAAAACAAAACAACAACAACAACAAAAAAAACAGTTTGGATAGTGTAGAAGAAAATGTGCCACAGATGTCCATTTGAACCACCTTTGACAGGACTGGGTGACATTGGGAATAGGTCCTCTTTCTGGAGCTAGATTTGAGGAAAGTGTTCACTGTAACCTTCTACTTGGGCTGGGGTCATGACATGACAAGGTTTTCAGCTTAGGAGAGCTGAGGAAGGACAGAAGACCACTGGCAGGTAGAAGGGAGGCAAACATCAGGAGGTTTGAACAGAATCAGAATTGTCTTCTGTAGTGGGATGACCACAGCTAGCAGCTCTGCTCCACTGTCTCAGAGGGATGCTAACCTTGGGTTCAGGGCTGATGTCTAGCAAGGCCATTTTCAGTTTCACAGACCAACTGTGAATTGACTAACAGCATAGAAGGGCATAGAGCTGAGTCACAATTGCAGTAGCCCTGGTCCAAGTGACCCAGGCCTCTGATTGGGACTTCATAGAGTAATGAGGGGAGTCTGGGAGCGTACCTTGGCATTGGAGGCCTATGTGCTGAGAAAGGTGCAGGCCTCTAGGTCTTGTGAATGCCTTGGTATGGGGCCTGGAATGGTTACCAGGGTGAGATAATAGGTTGGAGGTATTTTTCAGAGCTACTTTGTGAAGAGCCCTGGGTGCTGTGCCCTTTGTGATTACCATTCTTCGATGTGGTGAGAAAATTGTGGAAGTACATCTAGACAGCCAAGAACCTCTAATCAAGGCTGACGAGAAGAAGGAGGAGGAAGAGGCTATGCTTCATCCAGATAAGGATGAAGGGAGTAGCTAGAGCAAGCAGAGATGTGGGCCTGTCTGACTTGTCTGTTGCACTGAGCAGGGCCTGCAGCTGATCTGCATAAGCAGACCATCCCATCGGGGACTGGTGCTGCCTCTGAGTTGAAAGGTACTGATAGAGTTCAGAGCCACTGGGCAGATAAGGGCGATCTCCACTGGGGCTGTAGGCAGAAGCATCATCTTGACATGAGGCAGACAGATTGGAAGCCAGCCAGTTGGCATCTGTACCCTTTCTTTTTCTTTTTTTTTTTTTTTTTTTTGCAAGGTTGGGCTTGCCAATCACAACTATATACTGGATATTCTCTTTTACTGGGGTCTGTCTTTTGCTTTCATTTAGATTTTTTTTTTCTAATTTTTAAGATTTTAACCTATGCAAGGGTTAGTGCTTTTTGGGATTCAGTGTCTGTAGAGTATAGCCTCTAGCCTGTGGGAAGGTGTATCTTCTTTAAAAAGGTTCTTAAGGATGGATGAAGCTATGTGGTTACCGAAGGATTTGCTCTGGGTTTCAGTTGTGTTAGTCTCCATCTAGCCATATCTCTTGTGTTCTTTTCAGTGCTGGAATTTCTTTGGGGGTGGGGGGGGTATTCAAATTAGGGCCTTGAAGGTAATAGGCTGCTACTCTACAGTGAGCAGGTCAGGATGGGCTTCTGTAGCTCTGCTGGGGACTAGAACTGGAGGTAGTTGTTTGGAAGCCTTAGGTCAGAGCTTTGGAAGGTATCTGGGACACCAAGCCTAACAATCTTTGAGTAATAAGAACTCTAAGGCCACACAGATGTCACCTTCCCATCTGTTAAAATGAAAATCTGGGCATTGGTGAATATGGCTCTGTCCAATCACACATTACTTACACACTGTGCCAGAAGCCAGCCCTAGTCTTAAGACGGTCAAGATTATTTACCCTTTACATCTGTCCTGTGGTAGCACCTGAGCTCTCCTGGGCAAGTCCTGAGGATAAGGTAGGTGCAGATCCTGTCAGCAGGAAGTGACAGAGGCATACTGCTGGACAAAGAGTGTAACGGAAGGGCTCAGGATCTCCTAGAGGAGGGAAGACTGAGTGGGGAATGCCCAAGGGAGGCAGCAGCTGTGGAGCTGGACCTAGAGGATGGCATGGTCTGGTAAACAGGTTGTATCACAGCCACATCTTTTATGTTGCCAAGAGGTACTTGGGTGAGATTGGGACAGACTGGGTGACAGCCTGAGGGGCATGGACTATGCTCCGGGTGGTGGGCAGTCAACAGATGAGTTTAGGAGGGTAAAGTGGCCACAGACACACTACATTGAGTAATGTCACTCTGATTATAGTAGACCATGCCTGTGACTACAAATTACACCTTTCCATTTAGTGTGTACTAGACTGTCAAGGGGTGAGGAGCTCTTAGGATTAGGATGAAAAGTGCAGCTGGAGCATTGGAAGGTTTTCTTGCCACGAGGCACATGACAGCACATGACAATTTTATCATTCTTCAGGCCTTTTCTTTCTTGTAAGCCTAAAGATCACTAACAATGTTTCTTTGGCTTTGAGACTAGTTTTGGCTTGGGGCCTGTGTGTGTGAGGGTAAAATGATGGACACCAGTCATCCCCTCCACTCCCATCCTCACCCCCTTCAGAACCAATCACAGGGTACAGAAACTGTATGGAATGCAAACTCCCTTCAGGCCAGGCCTTGCAGTCTTCTAGAGGACAGGTGAATCTTGGGCCTGGAGGGTTACTCCTTGGAATCCCTCTCCTCTCCTCCAGGTACGTACTTGAGGGCAGTTTTTAACCCAGTTCCAGCAACAACGGCTTGTTCGGCTTGTTCGCAGTAAGGCTTTGTGATCTGCAGGTGGTGTGCCTGGGAGACATGCTGGCTGTCTTGAGCCTTGCTTAGCTCCCTCTAGAGCAGTGGTTCTCGACCCTCCTAATGCTAAGACCCTTTAATACAGTTCCTCATGTTGTGGTGACCCTCAACCATAAAATTATTTTCATTGCTACTTCATAACTGTAATTTTGCTACTGTTATTAGTCGAAATGTAAATAGGTTTTTTTTTGGACATAGTTTGTCAAGTTGGTTTCGACCCACAGGTTGAGAACCTTTGTTCTGTAGGGCTATGCTGCCTGGTCATGTCTCTGAGGCTGATAGAAGGAGCATTCCTTGCATATTTCTAGAGAAGTTTCTAAGTTCATGGAAGAGAAATTGATTTTTGCATGGAGTAGATGGAGACTGGCTCTGTCTTTGGTAAAGAGTGTGCACTCTTTCCATACCTGATACCAGGAATATCCTTTTATTTGGCAGCTAAGTCCTGTGCTGTGCTCTAGCCTCATAGGGTGGTTCTTGTCTTCTGGCTGTCAGTAAATGATAGAGCTATGGCTGTTGATCGTGTCCTAGTGTTCAGTTATAAGTTTAATGCCATCACTTTGTTTTCCTACTTTGGGAAATAGATGATGGTTAAAATTAAAAATAAATACATTAAAAAACAACAACAACAAAACTCTGCCCTAACTATTTATTCTGTACTGGGAGCCAGAAAAAAGTTTTCATTCCCTGTCAAGTGGTCAAGGAAATGAATCAAGAGTAATGATAGCATTAGGAGGTTTAAGGTAGTTAGGAAGACTGCCTTTAAGTTTCTTCCTGTAACTTAGAAAGTTGCATTTCCAGTTTCTGGCTCCCTCCACCCTTCCTGACTGAGCATACCTTTTTACTCTGGCCAAGGAACTTGGTTCCTGTTGGCATAAACATAAGATTCTGGGTTAGTGAATCAGTAACAAGACACAGGATCTAAGTAAATTTGTTCCCTGGACATAGTCATGTCCCAGCTGACCCTCAAGGTAGTGATGGTATCCATCTATGAAGATGTGGTAAGCCCACATTCTACATGTACTCTGCTGTTACTTGACCCAAGGACAAAAGTGCTGCTACCAGATGCATGCAGTCCCTTCTCTAAATTCATATTTTTGCTCAGGCTAGCCTGGTGCCACTGGGTAGCATCCACTCCTCACAAGACACCTAAATAGGATTTGGAGTGCTGCTCCCCGCTCCCAGCTTACTTAACATGGCAGCTTTCCAGCGACAGGCCACACCATGGTGGTGTAGAGGTGCTTAACTATCCATATTCCTGTTCCTGGAAAGCACACTCAGTTGTAGAAACTGCCAGGTGGGGCAGAGCATCCTCACAGCCTATCCAAGGCACTTGCTCTGCATCCCAGGAATTGGAGGTAGTACTGACCTCAAGAAGCACACCAAGGCCCTGGCAAATACTTTGCTGGTCTAGGAAGAGAAAACCTGTCTATTGCAGAGTTACAGATGGCATTTTTTTCTCCAGGCTTAGCTTACTCCGGTCTGATGTTGGTCTAGTGCTTAGGAGTCTGTTTAAAATACCCATTTGTATTTACTGTTTTCCCCAAGTACACAGTGTAAATAGTATAATTTGCAGTGCAAAGTCTTTGGCAATAACTTCAAGATGTATACTATGTTAAACATTGGAAACACAAGCACCATGGACTGCCCCATGCCTTCTGGGCCTGTGGTGACATGTAGACTCTGGACTTTACAAGTGTCAGCGTGGTTGAAGCAGCAGCCTGCATGTGTGGACTATCATCAGTGCCTCGCCCAGAGATGCCCGGCCTTCATCCAAAGGGACCCTGCTGCTCCGAGCCCTGCAAGCAGCACCTACACTGTGGCTCCTTTGTGTTGAATATGTTGGACTCTGCCATAGATAGACCCCTTTGTCTGGCTGCCGCGGTTTGTAATGCCTTGACATGTTGCATTTCTTTCCCATTTGGATGAATAAAAATAAATGCTATGTGTAAAATAGGAATGGCCTGAACTATTCTGTGCAGGACTCAGTCTGCTGAAACGAAAAGTTCCAGTGCCAGCTGCAGAGATGGCTCAGTGGTTAAAAAGAGCTCACTGTTTTTTCAGAGGATCTGGGTTCAGTTCCCAGCATCCACCAAAAGCTGCCTGTAATTCCAACTCCAGTGGATCCATTGCCCTCCTCTGGCCTCTGTGGGCACCTGCACATATATACATACCCAAACACACAGAGACATATCAATAAAACTGAACAAACTACAAGCCCCACTCCCTTTCTGGGCCTGTAAGGCAAACTTGTTCATCTCAGAGGTTTTTCACTTTACACGGAGGGATTCATTTTGTATGTGTGTCCTGAGATAGCCAGGGATTTGGGCTGTGGGCCCAGGGCCTGTATAGTCTGTTGCCACGTTAAACTTTCAATTGGCGCTGAGTAGTATATCATATTGCATCAGTGTGCAGTCTAAACCTTTTTACATCCCTCACTTGTAACCCTTACAACTGTCCCATGGGTTGGCAAGACTTGGGCATTACCAGAAACAGAGGAATAGAACTTCAACAGGGCAGCAGCAGCCAGCAGTTTGACTCCAAAGGTGGTGAAGTCTTCTTCCAGCAGCCACTTGTGAGAAACCTGCTGGAGACAACTGTGACCCCTGGCCCACCAGTTAGGTAAGTAGACAGTGGCACTGGATGTTGTGTCTTGAAACACCTTATAACTTAGGGCCCCATGTTCTCTTTGCACATCATCAGCTTGGACATGGCAGCCTGTTTCTACTGCAACTGCATTCTCTGGGCCTGAGGGTGCATACCTTCCTATAATGGGCACAGGGCTCAGCCCACAGCAAAAGGTTATTAGGGAACCAGGAAGGGAAGGAGTAGAGGAGGAAGAAGGTGTGACTCGAGTCAAGAGCCTCCGGCAGTGGGTAGCTCTCAGCAACCCCCATGAGGCAGGTAGAGAAAGGTTGGGTGGGTACGTGTTCAGGGCTGTACTTCATGGTCCCTAATTTCCATGTAAAGGGCATCTAGTGAAGAGACCACCTGGGCAGCAGGCAGGCCTGATGGATCTCCTCCCCACTGCTGCGAGTTAGAACTACAGGGTAACATTCCAGGTGTGTGGCCTTGTCACTTATAAAATAGGAGGGTAGAGAGCCTAGTGCTTATGTCCTTTATTCTTTGAGCCTGCACTCAGTCATTTTGTATGATTTTAATCCTGTCTGCTCTAGCTCATGCCTTGACCCCTCCCCTCAGTGATTCTTAGAAGATCAGTGTTTTAGCATATGGCACTCTGAGTAGTGAGGAGACTCTTACCACAACACCCCTTCACAGAGGTTCTGGGTTTTGTTGCTTTTGGGTCATTTACACCTGGGCATGGTGGTGTTCTGGGCTTAGTTGGGGTTTGTGTGGATTCTCCTTTTCCTACACTGTTCTTCTCTAACTTGGCTTAGCACTTTAGAGCTCTTGCTGACAAGGGGCTGACCTGCTCCAAGATGTCTGTCCTTCAGGCTGCAGATTGTATTTCTTACTACCCTTGAGCACAGAGAGCAAGCTGCCTTCTAGCTCTTAACTGTTCCACCCCTGCCCACATTGTGTCCTAGCCATCTTAACTGTTTGCCTATTTTGTCTGCCTCCTCCTGCCCTTGCTATACCCCCGTAACTCCGACTGCAACACCCCTTTTCTGGATCTGCCTCCTCAACAGCTTCACAACACTGCTTCCTATCTCACTAACAGACCTTCACTTGAGACACCTGTGCCACTCTTCCCCATCGTGTGGCTGTTCGTAGACCCCCGTCTGGGTCTCGTGCTTGCTTGTGTACTCTGCACATTCCCTGACTGTGCCTGTGCTCCCCTATCCCTGGTCAGGTTACAAGTGTGCTGAACACTGCCACACAGGACAGCATCAGTAGACAAAGCTGTCAACAGTGTTGAAATTGAGAAGCTTTGTGCTACTAGATGACTCACTCCTTAGCAAATGTACATTCCAGACATCTCCAGCCTTCTGTCCAAGGCCACCTAGGACCCAAACACTGAAAGCCAAATTTATCTTCTGTGTCATGAAGTTTCACTGACTCCTTTTCTTGTTCTCTTTCTAGTCTGTCACCCCTGCTCACACCCTACTTTCTTTTTCCATTTTTTTTAACCCCCTAAAGGATCAGTAGGAAACTTCCCCAAATGCAAACTGCCTTTAATATCTCCAGTAGTTCCCCCACCACTTTGAGGCTCCTTTGCCTGGACCTCCACCTGACTTACAGATTACTGCTTTCTCTCCTTCCTATACCTTGATCCCCTGCTTCTACACAGCAAATCCCTATCTGTCACTGCAGAGTTGTTTCCCTGCCTTGTTTGTCTCCTTTGCAGACCCTTCAGCGGTCCAGCAACATGTCCCACACCTCTAAGGTATTTCCCCAATTCAAGATCCTTATCATAGTTATTTTAGGCCCATAAACTAAGACTGATTGGTATATGGGGGTTCCTTTCTCAGATGGTGTAGCTTTAAGATGGAGATTTCTGCCAAGATATACTCCTGAACATGGGACCCTTGAGCCTGGAAAAGTATGGAGCTAGCTAGCAAGCAAATGTGGACTCTAGAAGTATGTCCTCCACCCTGTAAACATTGAAAGGGTCTTGACTATGCTCTGGAGCCACCATCCAGGCCTCTCCAAGACCACCTATCACAGGCTGGGCCTAAGGATCAGCTGTTATGTAGGCAAGCCAGGCAGAGACCACTCTGAGACAGTTTATGGTGGTTCTGGAGGTTTGGGCAAGCGGGGGAGTGGGGAGCATGGTTAGAAAAGTAACACTGACATTCAGAGAAGTGAGGATAAAGAATGCTAATAGAGGTCCTGGCTTTCCCTGCATTCCCTAGGATGTAAAGATGTTGAAAGGACCAGCCAGAGAGGGTAAGGAATCTCAGTTGAAGACATTGTCACTGCTTTCCCTATGGCTGAGCAAGTATCCCAGGGCCCGGGGGCTCTGCTCTTCAGTTCCTCCCCCTTGCTGTTTCTTCTCCCATCTCCAACTGGTGAGATGATTTATCTTTCCAAACATAATTCTACTTTCTTCCTTAGATTTTAAGCACTGGGGTATCTCACTTGTCAACCACAGCACTGTACTTCTCAGGGAGGGCCACCTTGTACCTGTGTGTTCTTCCCCCATGTGGTTGGCACATTGCAGCTCTGCCTGATGTGCACATGTGACAGCACATGCGGTCCTGACTGCTGTTGGAGCACGGGAAAGGAACACGCAATAAAACAGCTTTGTACAAAGCAATGCCGTTTGTACCAAAATATTTAATGAATATGCTGTTAAACAAAAGAAATAGTAATACAATTTTACTGGTTTATATTTCAGTTCATAAAGTTGACGCACAAACTACCCTAGCACAATGTCCACACACCTAGTTTTAGATGGGCCTACAGCTGTTGCGGTAACTGAACAACACAGACACAGGAATTGGTGGGGGATGGTCTGGGGGAGGGCTGGCCACTTGTTTTCTCCCCACTGTAGATGACCTCATCAAGCATTAGTAAAACCAACAGGGAAGAAAAGCGACTCAAGTGCCCTTATATACAAACCCACGCCACCTCCACACAGCAGAAAGGACGAACCCCGTGAGACTGCTTGTCAGCATATCACCACATAAATTAAGTCAAAAGGTTTGTTTTTTTTTTTTTAGTTTTTAAAAAAGGTGCTAAAACCACCATCTCATAACTTTGAAGTGAGACTCCGCAGCCCATCTGACCAGTTAGATCCACACCTGCAGCTCTGGGAGAGACAGGCCAGGAGGGTGGGGACCATACAGTGTGTGTACTCTTGTGTATCTGGACACAGAGCTCAGTCTTCCTCACTTGTGCAAACGTTAGAGGGGAAGGAGCTCTTGCCAGCTTCCACAGTGGCAGGAGGAACAGGAAGTGCCTCATAACCACAGACGGCAGTGGTATAGATTATCGGCTGAGTCTGGGATTTAAACACTGTCAGTGCAGGGTACTAGGAAAGGTATCTCTATATATATTTATATATATATTTATACACACACACATATATATGTACACATGACACATTAAACAAAGTAAGAGCTGTCCACATCATGATTGATTCAGTCTTAGTCATGTGGCCCATTCCAGCCTTTTGAAGCCATTTTGGCAGCTAATGCTTCAAAAAAGAAAGAAAAAAGGACAGGACTATGAGAGTTGCATAGAATTGCTCAGAAATGTGAATAATGCCAAATCAAAACCTGTGCACTGTACTGGTTAACAAAATTAGGTGACTTGAGCCATACTACAAGACTCCTATACTCGAAAGTGCTTCTCATCTCTCTGGAGGCTTCTGCCGGCAATGAACCCCTGCCCCCAGCCTAAAGGATAAAGTGTGTGTGTATTTTTTTTTCTTGTCTTTTTTTTTTTTTTTTAAAATAAAGGGTTTAGAAAATAAAACAAAAACTAACACATTGGAGGATGCCTTAACTCCTGACTGGGCGAGGTGCTCCTACACGTCAGAGGCCTGGACAGCACTAAGAGGCAGGTGCGTGTCCAGAACATCAGTTAGGACTGTAGGAGCCCTGGCCCACTGACCTACCAACATGCTAGACAGCTCTGCCCTAGGTACATTCTGGTCCTGGAACATGTCACAGGATCACACATGTGGCCGAAGAAGGCAACCAAAGGTGGTGTGTTTTCCGGAGGTGTCTGGAGGCAGCAGCCGTTCTCAGCACGTCTCTTTCCCTTGAACTCCAGTCGCTGTCTTTATGGAGCTCAGTGTGCGGTTAAACCAGGTCTTCTTGGCTGCCTGCACCTCACTGAGGGCAAGGCCCAAGTGGTGTTCCAAGTCCTACAGAGAGAGCAGTGAGTGTGAGCCTCTGCACAGCTGAACAAGAGCTCCATCCATTTATTCTCCTCAGGCAGGGCTACAGTGCCTATGGATCTGGGAGCGTTCCTAGTAAAGCCCTTTCTTGCCTAGTCTGTTACTACGGCCTCTTGATTCACTCACTGTCAGGCATACTACCATCTAGTGAAATCCCCTGTAAATCCAAATCACTCAGTATGGCATTTGAGATGCCTTACAGCCCAGACCCACAAGCTCTCCTCTACTAGCCTTGGCACTGGTTTTCATCCCTTTCCTGAGATTCCTTACTAGGCAGGCCTCTTCTCCCTTAGGTTGTGGTCTGAGCTGCTCCCTCAGCCCAGAATGCTCATTGCTCCAGTCCTTCTGCAGCTGCTCTGTCCATTCTCTGACCACAGTTTAGATACTGCTGTCTTGGTGATGACTTTTTGATTGTGCTGGGCAGTCCCACAAACCCTCTCCCAGAATCTAGGGCAGAACCTGACAGAAGTAGATGTGTCCATTAATGGCCTGTGACATGGGAGAGCTGGTCTGAAGTTTTAGACCTGAACCAGGTTCCTGCCACTCATGCTGCTCCAGTGATAAGGATGGCTGGAAACTAATATAAATTAGGAAATATGCCCAAGGTCACAAAAGCAGTTAAGTGAGAGGTTAGGACAAAAAGGTTTGCATTTGTTAAGCCCTCATACCCACGTATGGCCCTTCCTACATAATATTTTTATACTCAATACAGCCTGACAAAGATTAGAACTCTTATTTCTATATGGACACCAGGAACCTGAGGTTAGGGTTACTAACCCAGCCTGAGTGGGGGAGCAGCCTGAGTGGGGGAGCGACAGTTTTTAAACACTAGCTCTGTGTCCCACTAGAAAGACTGAAGCTTTGGTGGTAATTCTTACTATGATAAAGTCCAGGTCCTTAGGTCAGGCTAAATGGTTCAACATGCTCTGGTAGGTAAAAAGGATAGTGTTCTACCCAGAAGGGCTATGGTCACAGTTTAAGCAATGGACATGACATCGAAACCACAAAGGTAGTTTCTGGGGTCTCTAGCCCACACCAGGAATCTGGACTGCGAATGGAGGGTGTGCCTTCACGCACTGCTGTTACCTGGATCTTGCACTCGGCTTCTACCAACTGCAGTTTGGTCTGTGCCAGTTCCAGCTCCATCTCCCGTAGCTGGTTCTTGAGTGTCTCTTTTTCTTCATCCGTGTCCTCGTCAGAAAGCCCCTTGACGGAGCTGGTGCCCTTCACTCGCCCTTCTTTGTTAAAGAAGTCTCGGCAGCGGTCACAGTCATCTACCTTTTGCTGAAGTGAACACCAAAAGTAGAGAGCCCCAAAAGATGGCACCTGTCAGATACTGCACGTGCCTCAGTGTCTCTTGTGAGTACTAGAAAAGCCTGTTTTTCTTGGGAAACTGTCAGCAACCTACTTCGAAGACTGCCTGGTTGGTGTTCCATACCAAAAGCAGTAAGAATACCCCTTCTTGACCTGCTGTACACCGTGAGGAGTGCTGGGGTAAGAGAACAAAGGCTCACGTACAAGGACCTTCACGAACTGGGCATAGAGACATACTATCCAACTAGGAGCAGTGGGATACGGTGGTCAGTGCTTGTTCAGGGGAGCCTGATAACATGGGAGAATGGGTAAATACTAATACTAGTATAAAGAAGTAGGGTACAAAAACTGGATATAGATGCTGGAAAAATGGCTCAGTAGTTAAGAGCATGTAATACTCTTCCAGAGGACCTGAGCTTGATTCTAGCACTACATCAGCTGCCTCACAACTTCTTACAACTCTAGCTCTAGGGGTAATACAATGTCTCTGGCCTCCATAGGCACCTGTGCTCAAATGCAATTACCTGACCTACCCCCATAAACAACTCAATAATGAAAAGAAAAATTGTAATTATTAAAAATATAAAAAATTATTAAAAATAAAAAATAAAAAGGTATGTAAAATAGTCACAGATATTTTACATTTCACCAAAACAGGACTGCCACTGGGAAATTCTATTATACCACCAAAAAAAAAAAAAAAAAAAAAAAATCCATATTCCAAATTTAGAGATGTAAATGTTTAAAGAACACCTAATTGGGATGAATGTAATTTTATATTTTAAACTAAGACCAGGAAAGACTGAAGACTATGCAACACAGTGTTAACTGCGGTGTGAGGGGGGTTTAATTCATCCAGAGTCTGCAGAACAATGAAGCAAGAATCTCCACCTCAAGCAACACTTGGTGCAGCTTTCCTGATGATGTTTATGACAGGAGTCCAAGTGTGAGGTCTAAAGCCAAGGCACATTTGGTCTCATTCTTAATCCTTCCAGAGGAAACAGATTCAAGCCTGTGACAGGCAGTTTATCTGGACTGCTCAGTCTGGTTCACTTGGACCTGTGTGTCAAGGATAGGCCATAATATGAACTAGAGGGTATGAAATCTGCTTAGTCAACAAGTCTTACCCGAATTTTCTCAATTTCCGTTTTATTGGCTGTCTGTTGCTTCTCCAGTCTTTCACTCAATTGAGAACAAATCTAAAGGAAAAAAATAAAAGGTTCAATGTCACCTACGTGTTGGACTTTGAATAAATTATATTCTAGCAGCAGCTGGAATACGCTGTGATTGGACAGGTGAGGTTGACACACTCACAGATGGGAACTGGCCTGCACGTTCTGTATAGGCCACTGTGTATAGAAGGGAACAAGTTCAGTATGGTTCTGTGTTTGTTAAATTGTATCAGCCTTGGAGGGGTGATCTGCCAAAATTCAGACACACGCTAGCACTCTTCCAAGCATGCCTAATGGAAACCCAACAATCTTCCCAGGCTTGCTTAGTTCACAAGTGAGACTGAGGTAAGAACAGGAGCTTGATGCCAGTGTGCTTCTGCACTGAGGCCAGAGTGCAGTCTCCCCACCATGTCCCCAGCCCAGGCCCTGGTAAAGGAACTCACCTGCTTATAGTCACCAATGATAGAGCTGTTTTTTTTAATCTCTGATTCTGCCTTGTCAAGTTCCCGGCGGCACATTTCCTTTAACTGCACATTAAAGAAAAGTGAACGTTTTAAGTGAAAAAGGAAGCTCGGTGACTGTGTAGTGCTGAGCCTTCCAAAAAGTGCCTCACCTAACTCTGGCTGGGTTTAGTTCCCCCCACATCCACCTCCTCCTCCTCTCAATACAACACTAATCTTCTGTACTGAAAGACAATAGAAGGAGAAAAGTAACACTTCAAAAAATGCTTGTGCTCATGTCCAGTGGGGCTTCTGCCGAAGTCAGTTCAGCACTGTACAAGAGACAATGCAGGCCACACAGATGGAAAACCTCAGGAAGAGAGGGCAGTGTTACACAGGCCTCTGAGCTTGGTCAGGCTCACCCTCGCCAGTCCTGTCTGAGACAGTAGTTGTGGAGGTTCTGCAGGTGTGCAGAGGGAGGGGGTAGGAGCTTGTTCTGGGTCCCACTGCACTCTCAGCTCTCACAGTGTATGACAGGCACCGAGGACAAGAGCAGGAGTACTGAACATTCTGAGATGCACCCTCTCCTGCAGACACTAGCACTCTCCCCTTGCTTTCCATGCAGATATACAGGAGCCTCTCCTACCTCAATGATACACTAACTCATGCTTTAGTTGTTAAGAACCATTATGTTTTAGAGAGGAAATAAAAAAGGCCTTTGAAAATTAACCAAAGCCACTGTCCAGGTTCTCCAGTGCTGAGAGGTTCTAGCTGAACCCACCAGTATTTGCAAAATGCAGGTGTATGGAGCAAGGATCCCCTCACCTGTGCAGACTCCTCTTCTAACCGCCTCTTCTCGTCCTCTGCATCAATCAGCTTCTGTTTGGTCATCAGCAGCTCCTTGTTCAGTGCATCTCCCTTTTCCTCTGCCTGAAACATTGAGGAGATGCCATCACTGAGCACTCAACTAAGCTCAGAATATGACAGGGCAGTATTCCATTTAAGAAAGTAGGAAAAGCCAATCCAGACAGGAATGATAGCTCAAGTCACACCTAGACTACTTGAAGTGTGCGATAGTACAGCGCAGTGGTGAGGAACTGAGCTTTGGACTTGTCTCAAATCTCATAGTTGAGTGACTCTCGGCACATGAATAAGTTACTGAGACCCTTTCTAAGCTCCAGGCTCTCCAGCATAACATGTAATCAGTATAGTGCCTATGCTAGAGTGAACACTGGAATGGTAGCTGTGAATTCTAATACAATTTTTTCTTGTGCATCCAAACAGTCCTGCATATGTGTTCTTGCTAAAGTTATTCAATAGAGAAGGCTGCTTCCTTCAGGCATGCTGTATCATTTTGAATGGCCATATTCCACCCTAGTCTTTTTTTCTAGCACACACAAATGTCTGGTGAGTAGAGATGTGAATCCCAGGGGGAAATTCCTGTGGGTCCTGACTCTGATCCCTTCACAGACAACTGCAGAGTGTTTATCGTGCTGGACATCGGTCAAGGAAGCTAGGGGGATGGTCTTTTCTGGTTCGTTCCTAGACAACTTTCCCAAGCTTCTCTGACATTAAACAGTGTTGATTCCAATCTTGGGCTTCCCATGTGTAACTGAGACAGGCATGACATGAGCGCGCTCAGTTGATTGTTGATTACTTACAGACTGCTGGCATAAACAGAGGTGCGTGCTGCCCTTTCCAGTGACAGTTCACGACTTCCTCCTCCATTGCAAACCCAAGAGGCAGTCACAAGCAAAATGGAGACACCAGTCAAGGAGACAGTAAGGAGAACACAGCTGGTTGAGAGCACTTGAGCGCTGCATGGAGGAGGTGACTCAGTGTCAGCCAGGGGAAGAGCTGATCCAGCTATAGGCTTTGCTTCCACAGGAGCAAGGGCGGGGGCGGGGGGGGGGGGGTCCTCTCCTCAGCTCCCACAAGCCAGGTGGCAGAGTTAGACTCTCCAAAGCACGTGTTCCACCACTCTAGCTGACTCTGAGCACTGTGCTGATGGGAACATGCGCTGAGGCTACTGGACTGCCACAGCCACAGTCCTCTGATGGGACCCCACTTGCTGCAGTTACTCTGTTTACATAAGCAGCTGAGATGAGACCATCTGGGGATAATATATATATAAATCCAGGCTTCTACTTCTAGTCATGAAGGGTGAATAGAACCAGATTCCCCTTCCACTGTAATCAAAAAGCTGAAAAACATCTGGGAAACAACTGGTCCCTAGGAGGGAAGTAGAAACCATGTATGTTCTCCTATCATTGGGGCTTCTGTCAGAAGAATGATGTCTTAGACATCAGAGAATAAATGTCTAAAAGATTAAGGGTCCTGGGTGGTTGAAGTGGCAGAAGCTGTGGGCCAGAGAGAAGTCACAATAGTCTATAATGTGACTGATGGAAGACCAAGCAAATACCTAATTAAACAAAGGATGCAGCAAAAGAGAAAAAAAATCAAGATAGAAAACAAATTTCTATCTAGATATAACAAAGACAAGAGGTGTGTTAAAAGGAGAGGTAGATGCCTGCCATGCAGCACACACAGACATAAGAGCAATGAGGATTGCTGTGGCCATTCCATAAGGAAGGAGACAATGGAAACACATGTAGATGCTCCCACTACATAAAACTCTGTAAGTTGGAAGTAAAATAAGTAAATAGCTAACAGGGCTGTCCTTATAAAGACAGTGCTTACCCAGCTTCATAATTTTAAATGATGATTTTTAAAAAGGTTTGCAGTAATCTTTAAAACCTTTAAGATAGTAGAAAATATATAGATTAAATCTCTACAAAATAGAAAGAAATTAGCTCAAAACAGACATTAACAGAACAGTAAAACAAAAGCTGGTTTTTGGAAAGACCAGCCTTACTGATAAACAACCAATCAGGTGACGTCAGGAGTGCAAAAGGAACATTGCTATAGATGTATGAGCAATCAGCAGCAGCTGCAGAGCCACACGCTCGGTCACTAAGGACAAGGTTCTTAAAGACAGACATGAAACCAAGACCAGCTAAGTGGCACACACCTATAATCCCAGCATTTGGGGGAACAGAAGAATGGGAACTACCCCAACTCCAGGCTCTAGTCAGCTCACAATTTCCTGAAAAGTAAGTTGTAAGCCTCACAACCAAGTTTACTAAATCACAAGTTCAAGGCCCACGTGGACAATTTAGTAAGGCCCATCTCAAAACAAGAAATAAGAAGAGCTCAGTTGCAGCTCAGGCATGTGTGAAGCCCCATGTTCAATTCTTACTATTATAAAACAAGGATGAAACTTAACTGGGACTTATAGGAATGTAAAGTTAGTTTACATCATGATGTAACAAGTTAACAAAACTAAGAAAATATATCTTGCCATTATAACAGATGCAAGAAAAGCGTGTGACAAAATTCAACAGAATCATGACAAAACTGAGTTTCTCTGTTCCTCAAAGTTGCTCCCAAAACTAATAGCAAAACGAAGCCATATCACCTGCTCTCTATCCAGCACTACTCTAAAGACCTTAGCAAGTACAGCAGTAGAAAAGGCAGAAGAACTGAAGTCTTCATTCAGAGATACAACAGTGTGTGTGTATGCAGAAAACTCAAAAGAAAAATAACCACCAACCTCCCCCACCTCGACTAGACTATCAGATTTTGGCAAGGTATGGCACAAAATTACCTGTATTTCTAGAAATCAGCAATCAACTACTGGAAAGTACAATTAAGAAAACACCACCAGCCAGGCAGTAGTGGTGTACACCTTAAATCCCAGCACTTGGGAGGCAGAGGCAGGTGGATCTCTGTGAGTTCGAGGCTAGCCTGGTCTATAGAGTGAGTTCCAGGACAGCCAGGGCTACACACAGAAACCCTGTCTTGAAAAACCAACCAACCAAACAAACCCATCACCATTTGTAACAGAGTGAAACAGGGACAAGTCTTGTGCTGAGAGGAACTGAAGGCATGTTAATACAGAGGTGACATGCCACAGGCTGAGTGAGGGCTCAGCTGCTGCTCACGTGTCAAGCCTTGCCACAAATTGACAGATTCCATGAAACATGGTTAAAATCCCAGAAGGCATCTATTTCTAGAACCTGGCAAACTGATTGAGAGTTTTATAGAAATACAAAGGACTTAGAACAGCCAAATAAGTTTTAAAAAGAACAAAGCCAGATGACTTAAATGACTTCATTTTAAGATTCTATAATATATATAATATATAATATAAAGCTTCTGTCCTGGTATAAGGATGGAACAACTTGAGTGTCAATTAGACCAACTAAGGAAGGGTCAGCTGATGTTTGACAAGGGGGCTGAGGTGCTATAGCAAAGTCTAGTAATGGGTTGGCCCAGCGCCCAGCTCCCAGCTCCTATGCTGCTCTTTGCTCCGATGCCATACTGTCTCAAGGCAGAGGAGCATCCGTGCTACAGGGGACTGAGACAGTGCCACAGCCCCATGTCAGGGACCTTCTATAGGTTCCCTCTTCTTGCAACCCCAATGTTACAATTGTCACACCAGTGCACAGAGGAGAAAGCTTTTCTGGGGTCACCGAGGAGTTAAATGACTAGACATTTCTCCACAGTTGTAAACAGCACAAAGAGGCAGATAACAACAAAGACAACAGAGGTATGAGGACAGATTCAAAAGGAATGAACTTCTTTTAAAGACTGAGCCACTGAAGTCACAAGACTGTGAGAGTACCCCAACTTCTTCACATCCCTTTCAGTGATGGCACTAATCAGGGACGATGAATTGGGAAAGGGTGTCTGCTCAGAACTGCGGGGGCTGGCACAGGCTCCTGATTCCTACTTGGCACGGCTCCTATTGCCAGCCGGTTAGCCTGCTTAGAGTGTAAGCACTGGATTCAGGCCGTCTGGGTCTCACCATGATGACTGCTCTGCAACTACCTGGAAAACCTGTGTTGCTTCCACTTGGTCCTGGACACTGGGCTGTTTTGTATAGAGTGCCTGGAACAAGGCCTACCACCCAACTGTGCCAAAGAAACGCTAGCTCTTATGGATCAGACTCACTAATCTTCAGCTTGTGCTTGTGATGTAGTCACAACATCAGATCATAGCTCCTTGGCTGTTTCTGTATCTATTATGGAGACAGTCTGATATCACAGGAAAGATCTCAGGCATTCTAGTGAGTTCCAGAGCTCTCTAGCTTTCTGGATATCTTTACCCTCTGCACCTCATAATTATTAAAAACACAATTCTTAGCTTGGTGTGAAGGTGCACTTGAGAGCAGAGGCAGATGGATCTTTTTGAGTTCTAGACCAGCCTGGTTTATATAGAAAGTTCTAAGCCTGTTCTAAGCTCCATAAGATCCTGTCTCAAAAGGGAAAACAACAACAACAACAACAAAAACCAACAACATCCTTCTTTCCTGGAGGAGGTAAGGTAAGAGATTAGCAGAGCTCTGTGAAGTGCTGTAACTGTGTCTGTGCCAAGGGAGAAACTGCTACAGTTTTCATTGTTTCTACTTCAGGTCTCAGGAACATAGCCTGGTTTTCTGACTACAGTGCCAGGATAAGACATCTGAAAAACAGGTTTACACTGCTTAGAGACAGGCTTAAGAATCCAAGTCCAATTGAGTGGTAGTGGTGCACCTGCCTTTGAACCCAGCGCTAGGGAGGCAGAGGCAGGCGGATCTCTGTGAATTCAAGGCCAGCCTGGTCTACAGAGTGAATTCCAGATTCCAGGACACCCAGGGCTTCACCGAGAAAGCCTGTCTCAAAAAAAACAAACAACCCCCAAAACAAAAATGTAAGTCTAGAGTTTACCACTGACCATGAGATGACTGCTGTCACTGGTTCTTACAGAGTAGAAAAATGCCACAGCTCAAGCTGATGCCCTTTGGCCAACCTGCCACTGCTGTACCTTTGGGACTCTTCTCTACTTTTACTTCCTTTCTGCAGCACCATCCACAGCTGGCAGGAAGTGTGAGGTGAGCTCTGCAGCCCTGTTCACTTACACCAGCTCCCTCTCCTCTCCAGGCAGAAATGCCTGAGCAGGGACAACTGTGTGCACCTGACAAGCAGGCCTGTGGCAGTATGGCAGTGAGAGCCCAGGTGCTGTTCACAGGGAGCTAATGGCCTTGAACTGTTCTCACTGCAGCTGGGGAAATGTCTGCTAGCAGCCGGGATTCTGACCCACTGCTCTTTGCAGGCTTTTTTTTTTTTTTTTTTTTTTTGGCTTTTCGAGACAGGGTTTCTCTGTAGCTTTGGAGCCTGTCCTGGAACTCACTCTGTAGACCAGGCTGGCCTCAAACTCACAGAGATCCTCCTGCCTCTGCCTCCCAAGTGCTGGGATTAAAGGCATGCACCACCAACGCGTTTTTTTACAGTATGCCAAATTATGCAATCCCGACTCTACCTGGGCCACAGCCATAGACCTCAGTGTCCAAGGTGAACAGAGAGCAGACTAGGTGATTACAGCCAAGGTCTGTCTGAAATTTTCAATTTCTGAAGAAAATGAAAAAGAACCAGCAGATACTGCTATATTTTCCTTTAATGTTTTAATGACTCTGCGAAACTAATGAAAGTGTGTGTTTTCAAGGAAGTATATGACATGCACACTGTTTGTACACTTGGATGGATGTCAAGGACTTTCTAAAGTTCATATTCTCTCTAAGGATAGAATATATATATATATGAATGTGAGAGGCCTAAGTATATTGCTAGGATCTTGGCAAACCAACAAAGAAGTCATCTCAGGGTATTTGGTGATTAAATCCAGGGACTTAGAAAAACTGTAGTTCAGGGGCCATATTCAACCTATCTCCAATTTTCGTAAATAAATTTTTATTAGACAACAACCATGTTTATTCTTTTATCTGTGAACTGTTTTTGTATCAATGGTGGAATCAACTAGCAGCAATAAAGACAAACATTATTATCTTGCCACAAAATAAGTCTGCCGATCCTGCGCCATGAATGAGACTACTTCTTCAAAGGGAAGCTCGTGGCACAGAAAGCAGAGAGCCGTTCTGTCAGGACGAGGGAGACAGACAAAACTTGAGTGTCTGCTGGTAGACGGCTGCTCATCACTGAACGGATTCCCACTAGCAGCAGCGTCACTCAGCAGGCCCTCAACGGGAAGAGGAACAAAACCTCTGTGCATCTTAGTGTGGACTCTGGGAAGCTCTGATGAATGCTGCTAACCAACAGCATGAGAATTAGTAAGGCCCTCCCCCCAAACAAACAAACAAGCAAACAGCCCTCCACTACCTCTCAATGTCTGGGAAAACAGGCAGGCTTGGTGAGCACATGTGGAGGGTGGATGGCAGGCCAGCACAGCGGCTCCCTGACAGGGCAGGGCTGACGGAAACCACAGCCGTCAGCACTGAGGTCGGCGTCACTGCCGTGAGCCGTCTCCTCCCATCTGTCACACTTACATTATCTAGGTCCTTCCGCAGTGCAATCTTGCTGGTGACCAGCTCATGAGCCAAGTCATCATTTTCCTGTTCCAACCTCATGTTAGCTTCTTGTAGCCGCCTATTCTCCCGCTGTAGGAGGGAAAGAAGTAGGTTATGGACATCAAAAACAAATCAAATGGAAACGATAGTTTCTCAAGGGCCAAGCTTCAAAAAAAAAGTCTCCAAGTCCTGTAAGGCGTACACCATCACCGGCCAATCCAAACATTTTTCTCAATAAACAATTTCTAGTTTTCTGTCTCCACAAAGACACACACGACTAACTGAAGTGGCCGTGTTCAGCAGCTCTCTCTGGCTGACTGAGGAAAGAATAAGGAACTTGGGCAGCTGCTTTGGAGCAGAACAGCTGTTATTTTCTCATATGCAAACTCAGTCTGAAAACCAGCCTTGAAACAGTGGAACTGAATTTTTTTTTTTAAAAAGATTCAATAAAGCTAGTTACGGCCTATGAAGTAAAGGCTGTATACGAACCTCAAACCGCTCGATGGGGTCTTCCTGTTGGGCCTGCTGCTCCCTCATGGTGTGGTACTCCTTCTCATACTTCTTCAGCTTCTTCTGGCTAATCTGCCAAGGAAGTCACAGCACAGATGAGGAACCTGACGGTGGAGGTGCTCACTGCCACTGACCTGGGCAGACCCAAGTACTGTGGACATGGTGCTTACTACATTGGGATGCAAATCTTCACAGACCAATATAAGCCCAAGACTCCATCAGGGATATTTGGTCCCCCAAGTTACTATTAACACCACTCTATGGAACACCTATAGGCTTTGCCTATGTAATTTTGGGGTCTGTTTGATCCTAGTAATAATAATAAGCCACCATTTTCTGTAGCACACACCAGTGGTGTCACTAAATGCTTTACACCGGAGCCCCTCCCTCCCCAGGTACACCACGTCCTCATCTGAGGGTCAGGAGGTTCTGTCTTAGGACTGAAGACGTCAAGAAGGGATGATGGTAAAGTCTGGGCCTGAAGGCCTGGCCACTGGGTTCCAGTCAAAGCCCAAGCCCTCTTTCCACTATGTGATCTGCCTCTAAAAGGCACGTTTCTCTTAGAAGCAGATCTCACTGTTCCACTGTGTCCTTTCTTACTGTACTCCATGGGCTGTAGACAAAGGATGCTCTGAAGCTACCATGCTTCCTTCCCTCTCTCCCCAAGTCTTCCTTCTCCCTCCCTAGATTTTCAGGCTCTACCATGACCAACTACTTCTCTTTCTTCTGGGGAATCCTCGCTCTCTTCCTATACCTATCAGTCCTTTGTGTATTGGCGGGCACTTCTTTTGCTTCAATCATAAGTAAGAGTGAACTTCAAGATTTAGCTCTCCTTTGTTCAATTCCTTCCAAAAAGCTAACTCATTCTGTTTTTTTGTTTTTGTTTTGAAATTTCTGTATAACAACCCGTGCTGTCCTAGAACTTACTCTGTAGACCAGGCTGGCTTTGAACCCAGACATCTGCTTACCTGGGCCTCCATAGTGCTGGGATTAAAGGTGTGCACCACCAAGCCTAGCATTTTCTTGTGTTTTAAAATTATATAAAGTATGAGCTCTAGCACACAGCATGATGAAGCAGACATGTTCAGTAAGCTCTAGTTATCAGTACCAAATGACTCACTTTCCAATCTGCTCCTGGCCCAAAGGTCCAGGGAACTGCAGAAGTGGGAGCAGGTGCACATCTGCAGCACGCTGTGGCAGAGGCTGCATTTCCTCCTTCTGGTCATGCTTTGACCCAGCTCAGGCACCCTGGAGGATCCTCTCTCACTGGCTCTGACTTCTGTATGGTCTGTTAGCAGATGTGCCTCAACTGGAGCTATACTCCTGGAGTCTGGCATTGCTATCCTAAAGCCGGTGATCAGTGTGAAATCTTTGGCTCTGGCTACAGTCGCCACAAAGATGCCCATTAAACTTTTATTGTGGTCCTAAGTCACCAGAACAAACCAACAAAAACCATACCCAAATCTGTGAGATCAGTAAATTCATAAACCAGTCCTATCAGGAAATAATTGAGGCTCATGGGCAGCATGCTCTTCTACTGATGTTCTTCTCAGTCTAGGCAAAAAGAGAAGTGACGGCAGCCAAGACAAAGGCTCTCTTGAGCTTGTTCCAAAGAAAGAGCAGACACCATCTCCTGCACAGGATCTTCATACACCTTCAGGGTACTTCAGTGTTTCATTCTCAAGCAAGGCTAAGAAAGAATGAACACTTTCCTCATAACCACACATTTTGAAAGGCTAATTTCCAAATTTTATTATCTTTGATTGAAACTGGCAAACTCGGCATCCTTGGTGTCCAGTGAGTGCCAGGTGAGGTCTCAGCTCCTTCCTGAAACCTAGCCAAGAACAGGTACTCAGGTGCTGCTTCCTTCCTGCTCTGTGCTCCATGTCTGTTTCACCTGCCATGCACCTCAGTGCCTGAGCAATGCTTCAACAGGTCTCAGTCAGGCCCTCCTTCAGGGTCTGCTATGGACCATGTTCTTTATACAGCCTTTGTGACACAGGAATATCTAGATACCAACATACACATTCTGCCAAGACAGAGCTCTACTGTGACATTTCTGTTATACAGTAGTCATGAAAATACTTAAGAGACACAGTCTCCACTCAGACATCCACGACACATTTCTTGTAGTTAAACTTGGAAGGAAAGATGAGTTATGCATTCTGCTCCAGTGCTCAGAAGGCTTATGTTAGCTGACTTCTATCAGGCGCTTCAAAAATTACAGCTTTACACAAGGAGGTACTGTCATCCTTCAGCAAGACTGAAGTAAGAACTGAACCTTTGCCCTGTTTTAAGTTTCTTTCAAGAAAAAGAAACCAAACTCCTGGTCCAAGTGTGGGGTGGTAACTGAAGTGAAGCAGGTTCATACCCACTGCAGTCAGAGTGGAGCTCTGAGAAGTAGCCCTACTCAGGGATTCCTAAGCACATGACCCCTCTCTCTCTTAGGGGTAGAGTCGTACCCATCCCCTTAGCAAAATACTCCGTAAATACCTCTGTAAATGCTGTGGTCCTCAGGTAAGAATCTCCACATCAGGGACGGTGAAGACCTAGGGCATGCCAACTGGTTCATGTCTTAATTTTATTTTTACATTAATTATTTACACTATTCTGTGTGTGCACACATAGGTCTATGTGTGCCATTACCACACGTGCCATGCATCACATCTGTAGGTCAGAGGACAACTTCAGGAGTCGGTTGGTTCTTTCCTTCTACCGTGTGAATTCTGGGGCCCGAACTCAGGCTTGTCAGGCTTGGCGGCAATGACCTTTACCTGCTGAGCCATCTCAATGTCCCCCAACTTGGTATTTAGTATGAGTTCCAATGTGGTTCAAAGAGCTCTCCTTTAGCCATTCATTGGTCATGAGAACTGGATAATGCACTCTTAAACATGTGCCATCTGCGCGGTGATTCTGGTTCCCAGTCAGCCTCTGGAGCAGACAGTGCACTGTGTCAAGGCCCACACAGATGGAGAGAGGTCCGAGTGTCTGCTGACCTGGGTTCTACTGAGGTGCTCTGTGAGTCATACACCACAGCTCCAGTCTTGGCAGATGACTTGCTCATCTGTGAAATACTAATAGTGCTTCTGAGTGTGTCTAAGAGGATGTCATCACAGAAAACTACTATGTGCAGCACATAGGGAGGCCTTTTCAACAAACAGTAACTGTTATTTGCTGTTGCAATTATTATCTGGCAACCTATCTGAAGGAAACAGAGCGGCTTCCTGAATACACTGTGGTGGTTTACAACAAAAACGGCCCCCAAGGGAGTGGCTCATTAGGTGTGGCCTTGTTGCAGAAAGTCTGTCACTGTGGAGGTGGGCTTTGAAGTCTCACAGATGCTCAAGCTACGCCCAGTGAGACAGTTCACCTCCTGTTTCCTTTGGATCAAGATGTAAGGACTCTTAGCTTCAGCACCATGTCTGCCTGCATGCTGCTCTGCTTCCTGCCATGATGATAATGGGCTATATGTCTGAAACTACAAGTGATCCTTAATTGAATGTTTTCCTTTGTAAGAGCTGCTGTGGTCATGGCATCTCTTCACAGCAATAGAAACCCTAACTGAGACAACGAGCATGTATCAAACCACTTAAATGAAGTCCATTTTGCACAGAAAAACATGAACTACCCTGGCCCTTTAGAAGAAGAGCAGGTTTCCAGAATGCCTTAAGAAAGTTTTCCAGGGGTAGGAGGTGACCTGGTATGGGAGCCACAGGGAGTTCAGTTAGGCTGCTTGTTAGAGCAGCATGACAAGATTGAAGTCGAATATCTGGGTGACCTGGTGGATGGTGGGGAATAAACAAGAGGTCTGGTGCAGGAGGGATCCTGATGCAGAGTAGGATCAATGACGTAAATTCAAGAAGTTGGACACTGGCCCTCCTTCCAGCTCAAGAGTGCTTGGGGGAGATAGGAGCGTGCCTCTATACCTGCTACTTTATTTAGGCCTCAGAACAGTTTCCTGAGGTGGACAAGGCAGAGGGTTATTGCCTCATTTTTTTTTTTTTTTTAAATCAGTTGTGACATGCATAAATGAGGTTCACGGGCAACATCACAAGAACACAGTCTGGGTGACTCTTATTTCCGACCATCTCTGTGGCCTGCTCGTTACTGACCTGAACTATCATCTGATGATGGAGGCAGGCCAGGCTGCGCCAGAAGAGCCTATGTGCAGCAGCTGCTTACGGCCTCATTCTCTCTCTCACTACAACACTGCTGTCTAGTCTGACCTGCATCACACAGCAGACGGAGGCCCAAGGCTGGCCCTCTAAAATACCTGATGTAATTAAACATCATATTAAAGTTCTGAGCTTTTTATTTGTCCAAATAGCTCACACTCAGATTCCTTTAAAGATCATGAGACAGAATCAGGCATCTGAATCTGCCCGAATGCTTTTCTATAATACAAGAAAAAATTAGTAGCCAAGGCCCCAAGAGCCAACAGCCAAAGGGAACCTAGCTTGTTAAAGGAGGAGGCATGTTTCCTGCTGGCCTTGCACTAGCCAGCACTATGTAGGGCACACTATGGACAAAAGAGTCACTAGAAACAAGGCGCCACGCTCCTCACTCAAATCTAGTTCTACAATGGACGCACTCATGAACAAAACACTGTGGTCTTACCTAGCATTAGAGAGTAGCACAGCTTTGGGGACCGTGTTCAGAGAGCAAGTGTCCACGCTGAGACAGGTCAGTCCTTTATTTACAGCAAAACACAAGCACTTTTTAGAGTCTGGATCTACTGGGTTCTTATCTCCACATCACCCCACTGACAGCCTTGGCAATTACTTCTACACTCTAGGCATCTCTAAAGAGACCTCAGCGGTCACCATGAGGATTCATCTCACTGTGTGAAGCATTATGTTTTCTCAGAGTCTGTGAGTACATTAGAAAAAAAAAAAACAAAAAAAACCAAACGAGTAAATCCTACATTCCAAAGGGTTTTATGTCTCTCTAGCAGCAAATGGTTAAGATTTCAGTGGTCCAGCCATCACTGGTTTCTGCAGTAGTATCTTCTCTTACAGGCAGCCTCAAGTCCTGCACATTCATTTCATGTCTGAAATATCACATTCCCAGGATGCAATGGTTCACAGGCTCCACTTTGCCTTAGGCAGGATTCTGTTATAAAGGAGCAGAGGCTTCATCTAAGAGACTAGCTGAGCCACCTCACAAACTACTCTTCATCTAAACTAGTCTCACATCTCACACTTGTTTAGACCCTACTCCTTCCTTTCCTTGACAGCAAATTACACAATTTAGCTAAGGCTGGCCAGGAACTGGGGATCCTCCTGCCTCCAGCCTTCCAAGTCCCGAGATTCTAGGCAGATGTCCAACCCTTACATATTTCTTGAATCAAAAATTAAAAGGCCTAGAAACTCTTTTTCTCCCTTTCCTTACTCTTAAAAATTATTCATGGCACACGAGTATGAAAGCGTCACGGAGCTCCTAGGAGACTCACGAGGGGGTGTTGTGCAGCAGCGAGAACAGTTTTCTCTCTGTCTACTGACTCATAAACAAACTGACAGGATTGGTGGACTGGCTGGTGAGCCTTGATAACACACTAAGCTTAACATTAAGAGCCATGGGCTCTAGCTTCTCAAGAGACGAAACCCTTCAGTCCTGCGTTAGCTCATCTGAAGACAAAAAAAAAAAGTGCCCAAGAAACCAAAAGGAAAGGCACAGGAGAAATAGAGAGAAAGTTAAGGCTCACAGGCCCCAGAGAACATGGAGCTTTTTAAGCAACACACCCATCTTGTGGCCATTTCAGATACTGCCTTATCAAACTTAATCCTCAGTGCACTTTTTCCAGAAAGGACAGGGGCGGGCATAAGGCGGGGAGAGCACGGGAGTACAGAGTCAGAGGCTGGAGCTTCACCAGGCCTCCTGCCACTGACCACCACACCACCTGGTAAGCCACATGACTTCCCCTAAACCAGAAAGAGTAAGACACTTCTAAGAAATGACTATCCATATACCAGAAATCACAGCATTATTACAGTTTTGAAACACAGTAACACACAAGTATTTGTTTCTAGTCACTTGAGACCAAATGTTCCCAGTTTTCAAACTAATCAGTAGGTACAACCCAGTAAACAAACCACAATTTAAAAACATTAAAACAAAACAAAACAAAAACAACAGAATAGGATACCAGTGAATGGCAGAGCCAAACTTTTAAAATTCTACACCAAAAAGTTTAAAAGTTTACAAGCTAGTTCCCATACCTCACCAATTACTTAGCACAAAACCCTTTCCACGTCTGCAGGAGTCTCCAACCCCACAGCTCATTGTGTCTATTTCCTGTGCCACCTCAGGCCTCCTCCCACAGGTATAGCATAGGACACCGGGCTCATGATGCAGTTACTAGTGATTAAATCCATATCATGCAGTTCCACTATGACAATAACTTAACCACCCCCTCTGTTTTCCTCAATACATCTTGGTGTTCAGTACACCGGCAAGACGGAATTATTCCTGTGCATGCTTTATTTCATCTTTTAGCAGAAAAGGTTTATGTCTTGTAGCCTGGTGAAGCTGTAGGCTTACCTTACAGAATGAATTTCAAGAAAAATTAGCCTCACCTAGAGTAAGAACAAATGGGGCAATCATCCAAAATATACCCCAAACAGGCAAAGTTCTCCAGGACTGGGAGGAATTTCATACCCTAAACAACATATACATGGTCTACCAAAATTATGAAGGCAGATTGTTAGTCTGGACTCACTAAAAAGGATGGTCAAGAAAAAGGACATTAGCCTCTTATCTGAACTATGGAAGAAAGTGTCTATTTACTAACATGTTTTCAACTAATGACATGTAGAGCTGGAACCTCTTTTTAAGACTTGTCCAAATGTTTATAAAAGAGTAAGTGGAAACTCAACAGCATGTTCAACCGGCTAGCTAGCCAGCTTGCCAGCCAGCCAGCCAAGCAGTGTTATCTGTCAGACACTACACTTAGTGTTAAGGACTCAGCAGTAAGCAAGAACTAGTCTCTCCTCTGCGGTCAACTCTATTTCAATGAGGTCAGATAAAAGTTGTGGGTATAAAGGGCGGGGAAAGCTGTTAGATACTGTGATTAGAGAAGACATCTCTGGTATCTGAGGGGAAGACTGGATGAGGCAGTGGTGGAGCCATGCACACAGCACAAGAGTTATAAGCAGAAGAATTAGCTGCTGTAAAGAGCAGAGGGGTGAACATACTCAGAATATGTCTGAGAACACAAGGAAGCCAGGGAAGTCTGAAGCAACAAGTAAGTGAAAGAAGCAGGAGATAGAATCAGAGAGGCCGTCAAGACCTTGTACTGTGGCAGACCTGGAGCCTCAGCAGCACTCCCGAGTCCTGTGGTAAGATAAGATGACTTTAAGAATTTCAAGCAAAGGAAAAATGGGATGGTAAAAGGCAGCTAGAGGACCACTGTAGAGAGGAAGTGGTGTGAGGTGGTGAGAGTCAGGGCACACTTGAACGCCAGGCTGTAGAGTGTGAAGACAGGAAGAAGCAAGAGTGGCAGCAATGTTCCCATCCTCGGCCCCCAGGATCATCAAGAAAGGACAGGGTAAGTAGAAAGAATGTGGGCAGAAGAGAGGCCCTTCTCGAATGCTGAACCATGAGCAACACAACTGACTGTGTCAGAGCTTGCTTGGCTCTGTGCCCTGTACAAACCCATCCCCATGCGACCATACAGTGCCTGTTATCTGTCTGAAGAAACAGATGAGCGAATCCCAGCAGCAGCCCTCACTTCTTGAACCTTTACTAATTCCTAAGCACTATAGCAATCAATGTACATACTATCATGGTTAACCCACACATAAAAGCACTTAGCCCACGGCATGTGGCATGTTGTAAACAATTTCAGATAGTGTGGTGGTACTGTGTTCCCCAAAATATTGTGTACCTTAATAAACTTATCTGGGGTCAGAGAACAGAAAAGCCACAAGATACTTAGGCTAGAAAATGTTGGCACACACCTTTAATCCTAGCATTCCAGAGACAGAAATCCCTCTGGATCTCTGTGAGTTCAAGGTCGCATTGGAAACAGCCAGGCCTAGTGACTCACGCCTTTAATCCCAGAAAGCAGCCTTTAATCCCAGGGAGTGGTGGTAGAAAGCAGAAAGGTTTATAAGGCCAGAAACTAGCAGCATTTGGCTGGTTAAGCGTTTGGCTGGTTAAGCATTCAGGCTTCTAGCAGCAGTTCAGCTGAGAGCCATTGGGATGAGGACACAGAAGCTTCCAGTCTGAGGAAACAGGACCAGCTGAGGAACTGGCAAGGTGAGATAGCTGTGGCTTGTTCTGTCTCTCTGTTCTACCAGCATTGACCCCAATAACTGGCCTCAGGTTTGATTTTATTAGTAAGAACTGTTAAGATTCCTGCTACAAGATAGCCTTACTTTTTTCATGTTAATAGGATTTTTTTTTTAAAATCATTCCTTTAATGACCATGAGGCCATTCTGAGCCTTACCTGACTCCTCAAGGTACAAAGTCACACCCACATGATTATGTGTAAGCACTAAGACAACGATCAGCTGCTGCTCCACAGTGCTTTGGATATGGATGTGTGGGTTCACACACACTAACTGAGCTACTTTCTTACAGCACCTACATTCACATTTCTCTCATTCATGTATTTGGACACTTTCTAGATCATACTTTATCTCACTTCCCTATGCATTAACAGAGGGTCGTCTTTGTTAAACTGGTCTGACACATGACCCAGGCTGATGTTATTTTACAGACCAGAAAGTGGAGCCTTGAAGGGGGAAAACAGCTCTGTATTCAGATCTGAGTCCAGTGCCTGCTCTATGGCCTGTGGTGACATCAAACTCTGCACTGTACCTCATGGGAACCCAAATGCAATTTTTATTTCGTCTGTCTCTATCCTGAAATTCCCAATTCAAGTCTCTTCAACTACAGTATTTTCTCTTTAAAAATACAAATTTATCAAAACATGAGTACATTGCAATTGTTTATATTTTAACCATAAAACCCCATAAAACTTGTAAAGCCATGTTAAGTTATATTATGAGGCTTCTCCACATATTTTTACTTCTTTTTTAGAGAATTTCTAATCACAACAACAAATGTCAAAGGGTGAAGTTAGCACAGTGAAAACCAAGAAAACAAAATTCTGTCCCCAACCAGCTCAGTGTCGGCAGGGCTGTCTCATTGGTCTGTAAACTGGACAGTAACACTCTTCCGACAGCCCAGGCCAGCAAGGCCAATGAGCTTCAACTCAAGATATGAGATACAGTCATCCCTCAGGATCCACAGGAGCTGGGTCCAAAATCAGAGCATGCTCAGTCCTTTACATCAAGTAGTGAAGTACTTGTGTAGAACCTGCATGCACTCTACCATACAAAGAGAAATGACCTCCAGATTACCAATAACACCTAAACACAATATAAATGCTGCATATTAATTGGTGTACTATTTAGGGAATAATGACAATGAAAAAATAATCTGTGTTTTTGTATCCATGTATTTTCCCCCAAATACCTTCAATCCACAATTGGTTGAGCCCATGGAGAGGAAACACACAGATACAGAAAGCCAAGTGTATATGAAGGTGTTTTGAAAACAGAAAGGTACAAGCTATACAACACAAAAGCACAAGTCCTTATTATGGGGTGTGAGTCCTTAACTTGAAAATGGGAAATCCTGCATGCTATCAAAATTGATACTGTTTTGTTTTTGTTTCATTTGGTTTTGTGAGTTAGTCTTGCTGTGCAGAGAGAGCTCATATATATAACCCAGGCAGGCCTGAAACTAAAGATCCTCCTGCCTCAGCCTCTGGAGCGCTGAGACTACAGGTGTATATCACCAAGCTCAATAAATCTGAAAAATTTTTATTATTGACATGACATGATATCGGACATGTGACATGTGACATCACAGTCAAAACACAAGCACATTTAAACAATGATGTAATTATCTTCAGGCTGTATACACCAACTATATATGAAATACACATGAATTTGCGAAGCATACTTGAGTTCTAACCCCTGGATAGTTCAGTAAAATAAAAATATCAACAATGCCACTCCTATCAGAACAAAACACAATAGAAAGCCCCTAATCGGTTCTTAAACACTCATGTGCAAATGTTTACGATAAAGGACATTCAATGTGAACTATCAAATATAAATTACAAGCATTAACAATTTAATCAGAAAATCTGAGACATTCATTGAAAAACAAAGAATGAATTAATACAAATGTTATTTTACCTTTGTGTTGCAGGCTAGCTCCATGAGCCTCTTTGCATTTTCTTCTGAGCGGTACCTTTTAGGGAGCTGAACCCTGAAGAACTTCAAGGCACCCTCGAAGTCCGTCAACAGCAAGTCATCCTTGGAAGTCTTGAAGAAAGAAAAGACAACCACAGAGCACAATGGCCACTTAGCATGAGATGCAAACCACAGACACAATGGAATAGGGCAGGACGCCAGAAGACATACCTTTAGTAATCCAAGGGCGACATTAAAAATGACACTTATTCCCTGAAAGAGAAGAGACAAGACAGTTGTAGTGTCTGTATCTGGTCTGTTCTGTTAGCTGCAGGGACATCAGGAAAGGCACTTAAAGGAAACCACTCCAGCCCTATTCCGACACTCAGAGAATGAACGCTTTTCCTAAACAGCCCGATTCCAGACCAAATGTTAGAGCCATAACATAGTGACTTTCAACATGGCAACCCCATATACATACACACAGGAGCAAAAAAGGAGAAAGAATGCATACCAACATTTCATATATAGTTAAACTGTGCAAACAAGGGATCCAAGTCTCTTCATTGCTTTTATCATATTTTCTGAAGGTCTGCCATAAGCACATTCTTTTAAAAGTAGTTGTTTCTTTCTTTCTTAACACAGACACACCTTTCAAATCTCAACCCATGTCATGGCTAAGGACATTTTTCACACTGCCTTGTTTCTATTCAGTGACAATGTTCTACTTTCAGTAACTCCCCACCCAGCCTCAAGTCATCAAGTCATTAGCTGGTATGGTCACGTAACTCAGCCTACCCAATGGAGATGCTGGGCGGGACCTCCAGCAAGGGCTGTCACTAAAAAGAAGGCAGAGTTAGGAGTGGTGGCCCACAACTGCTCTCTGCACCCGGGAGACAGTAAACAAACACGTCCCTCAGAAGGAGGGTCCCTCAGAAGGAGGGACAGGTAGTTCTAACGGGGAGACTCTGAGAAGGCAGGGCACTGCCGACCTCTGTCTTCCTACCTCTATTTCATTTACTCAGTGTCACAGAGCCAAACTGAACACTAACTCATCTGTCTAACGTGTTTCTTCTTAGCAGAGAACCTCTGTGACAAGGGTGAGCAGGACACTGGCCTCAGGATGAGCCACCTCAGCCCAGATTTGGCAATACCTAAACAAAACAGAGGACAAGAGATTTGACAGAGCTAATAGTGGAAGAACATACACAATCTAAGTACATACCTCACATAAGAGCAGGTCGATGATGTGAAAGACCATGTAGAGAGGGAATTTTGCAGTGAAAAGTGTAAGAAACCACTGGGAGGCATACATGTGTGCTTCAAGGCTGATATCCAGGAAGTGGTTGTACAGGTCAGGAATGTATTCCTGAAAAGTAAGCTAATTAGTCCTGGGCACATATGCAGCTATCCTATATTTCTTAGGAGGCTAATAAATCTTCCAGCAGTAGCCCAAAAAGTCATATACTTGTGTTTTTCTAAACCTCTCTGAAGTGCTTGGAATACTTAACAGTTATTTTCCATACTACAAACTAGTTGAAAGAAAGAGGAATTCCCTAGAACAGTGACAAGTATTTGGAAAACCATTTACTTCCAAGTTGTGACATGCTTTGGGAAAGTCTGTTTCCTTTTGTAGCTCTGGGGAACATTTCCTCCCTGCATTTGCTATAGAAAAGGGCCTGACTACACAATTTGCTCTTAGGTTGTTTCTACAACTGAAAACTCAGCTTAAACATATCAGATTCCCAGTGCTGTTGGATCTCTGCATCCTCATCACATAGTGAGAAACAATAGAAATAAAAGTCATTGTTCCTCAATCCATCTGCCATTAAGTTTGCACCTATTTGTCCAACCCAGTCTGAGTTCCCTTACCTGCATGAGGCGCTCCAACTGGTAGAACTTGCAATGTAGATCTTCAAAATTTTGCTTGAAAAGTTCCCTGAGGCCATAGTCAAACATGATCTTGACCAGAACACTGAATGCCTGTTCTTCGGGCATCTGTAACAGATGGGTAGTGGGGGAGTGGGATATAGAACAATTACTCCAGTATCTCTAGCTTGTCCCTCCACTATCAGGAAATGGACTCAAATTTTATTTAATAACATTAATTCACTCAGGCAAAGAATGTTAAATGAGGCCTACTCTGTGCTACCACTGCCTTCCCCATAGCAAGAGTGTAATGAACTATGAACTGGTAGAAGGACTGGTGAGCACCTAGGACAGGGAAGCTTGTGAATCAAGAACAGGTTCTGCTCAGAGGACAGGATTAGAGGTGGGTACAAACAGGCTGATACACACTATGTTTCAGCTTTCTGAAATAATGAGGACTTTGTTCAATTATTTGTCTTCCCTTTGCCACAATGTCATTCTAGCAAATTATTTTTCCTTTCCTATCATAGTAAAAAAGTTTGTGGGGCTGGAGAGATGGCTCAATGGTTAGGAACACTGACCACTCTTGCAGAAGATCTCAGTTTGCTTCCTACTACCCACATGGCGGCTCACAAACATCTGTAACTCTAGTTCCTGGGAATCCACTGTCTTCTAGGCTCTGTGAGCACCTACATGTATATCATGCATGTATTTGTGTGCTCATGCAGGCACACAAATACACATAAATTAAAAATAAGTCTTAAGATGTAGCTTGTCTTAAAAACAAAACAAAAGAATAGCTTATTCTAGAAGAGCTTTCCACATTCTCCAGTCTATGCTATTACGCAACATGTACAGCAGTGGTACAGTGGTGCTGAATTACCACAGACCCTCCTCCGTTTCTGTCTACAGATGCCCACTTAGGACTAAGTGCATCTTCTATGGCTTTATGGAACATTCCTCCAAGAATATGGAGATAGTCTAAGTTTCAAAACAGAAGGCTAACACTGGCAATGTTAAAGCTTCATGTAACTGTAGCAAGCCTCAGAAAAGTCAAGATAGTGGGCAAGCTACCACGGAACATGATGTTGGAGGTCGGCAGAGCATGGGACCCATTGAGAAAATGGCACAGCAAAAGCAATACAGGACAAAGCATAGTAGATCTTATTGGGAAGGACAAGCTGTTTGGGGCAAAATGCTAGATTTTCTGAGATTTTTGTTGTGAAAGGAACATGTTAGGGAGAAGAGGTTTGATTTGTGTGGTATTTCTGATATGGGGTTGCCCATTTCTCTTGCAAGAAAACACACACTCAGGAAGCAGCAGGAGTTCTAAATTGGACTCCGATTGAGGAAACCATTTTCAAGGGGTGGTGATAATTAAATGGGAATAAATGTTCTTTGTGTGAAACTACAACAAATAAATAAATAGATGAACCATATAGGTGTGTAAGACTGAGATATAAAGTCTGTCTAAAATAACAAATCAAAGTTAAAGAAAAAAACAACTGATCTGTTTATTAATGTCATAGCATTAGTATATACTCCAAATTCCCCACAATGTTCTAATTCATCCAGAACTAACCTTGCTCTTCTCTGTAACTCTGCTGTACCTGCTACAGACATCACCAAGCTGAGCTCCCAGTAAAGTACACAGAGCTTTTTCTTTTGACCTGTAAGGCCATCTTTACAAAATGGCTTAAAATCCTCCTAAGACTTCCTGCCCTCTCAAAGCAAACATGTAAGCTTTATTTTGGCTTGCATGGTTTCCTGATGGCCCGTGTTCTCCTCTCTAACACTGTCTCTGTCTTCCCTTCCTCCCACTGCAGTCCCACTATGCCTCTTTTAATTCCATGCATTTGAAATTCTTCAGTTTTTACACACTATATGATTCCCATTGACAGCAGTAGTCTACTCTATTTTATGATTTTAAAATACTTCTATTGCAACATAACAAGGAAAAAGGTTAAATGACACTGAAAAGCACACAAGAGAGTGACAGCCTTTCTTGTTTTTCAGAGTCCACTGCACTGTACTGGTTATCTGCCAAGAGGAGCCTTTAATCTAAACAAGGATCTCTGTTACAGTCTTACACTGTTCATTGCATTTTATCTGTATGGAGCCATTAAAATCCCTGCAAGCATGCTTGTCTGTTTACAGATGGTGGAATCACTAGGTTTATCTTGTGCTCACTCTTAGCTTCAAATTTCCAGCAGCAGTCAGAACTGCTGATACCACCTGGGGAGTATTCTTGTCACACATTTTTAAGTTAAATAATAAGAAAATGATTAGGCAAATTAAGAATGTGACATATTTTATGAGGCAATGTGCTTAAATTTTTTTTAAAAAGTCAATGGCTTGAAACAAAGACAATAGGGTGGTTTTGTAAGGACAAAAGATAAACAAATACAGCATCTGATTTGTTGCTGGATCATACTGTAATGGCCATAATGGAGTGGCATATGGGCAGGGGATATAGCTCATAGGTAAGAAACTCACCTAGCATGCTGTGTTCCTGGGTTCAATCCCTAGTACAGCAGAATAACCAATAGCTAATGTAGCACACATGTACTGGGATGGAGCACTGAGTGTGGACTGTGTGCCAGGCAGGACGTGAGTGTGGGATGTGATCATATTACAGTTATGATGTAGAATACCCTGGTCCTTACAAGACACAAGCTCAAATGTTTGCTACTTTCTTTTTAAAAGATAGTAAGTTGTGTTTGTGGAAATGGAAAATGAAGATAAAGAATAAATCAGTAAGTGGAAGTCAAATTAAGAGTACTAAATATGGCTGTTCAGCTTAACGTAGTTCTGACATTTCTATGGATTTAAAAAGGTTGGAGAGTAGAGGTCTTTATTAAATGAAGGCATGAATAAAATGGTACTAAAGAAAGCCTTGCTTCCTTCCTAGCATATGAACTTCCAAACAGTTACTAATGATAGTGGCTATTTTACAGACGACAAAATGTCCCCAAGGGTCAACCAATACTGAAGTTTGTCTAATCTTCTGAAAAATAAAAAGAAAATCTAACCTGCCATACCTTAGCCACACGTAAGCCCAGAGAGGCTCGTGCAGCTGTGACACAGACCCGACTACTCACGTGGAGAAGCAGCACAGCTGCAAGGAAGGACTGGCCCTGGCAATAACCGATTTCTTCATCATACACAGAGTATGCCTGCAAAGGGACAAAAACCAAAGTAGTTAAAAGGATGACTCATTCACTGGGTGATGGTGGTGCACGCCTTTAATCCCAGCACTCAGGAAGCAGAAGCAGATAGATCTCTAATTTGAGGCCAGCCTGGTCTACAGAGCGAGTTCCAGGACAGCTGGGGCTACACGAAGGAACCCTGCCTTGAAAAAATAAAAAAGGAATGACTCATTCATGGGCCATGCCTGCTCTCTGGGACCTTGAAGACAGGAAGCAAGAGGATGCTATCTAAGCCTCACGGGACCATTTTGAAGGCCAAAGAATGATGCTAATCTATCTCTCTAGTCCCAGTGTCATCCTTACAGTAAAGGAGCTGTCACCAGTGGCCAAGGAGAAAGTTCATCAAAAATGAGCTGAGCATTAAATCAGATTCTAACAGCTCCTGTTCTAAAAGCTCATGTGATCACCCTGGGATGCTCTTCTCTGCCTGAAAAATGTATTCTTCCTCTAAACCCAAAAAATGTTCCAATTCAACCAGAATGAATCACTCTCTTCTCTGTAACTCTGTGGTACTTGCTAAACATACATGGCTATTATAGCATTTACTAGGCCACATTTTAAGTGTGCATCTTCTCTAGGACTCCTGAGAGACTGGTACTGACTAGTTAATATTATTCACCCATCTGTCTGTATAAAAGGCTTTCTGGTAAGAGTGATGGCTCTAAAATCTTTTGTGGCTTTCTCTGGATTCCTATTTTTAATTTCCTTGGCAGTAGATGATTACTCTCATTGCCTATGGACATTATCTTGACTAGAACACTGACATCTACAATTCCCCATGGTCCCTTCTCTGCTGCTCTTGAGCTGTTTTTTGTGATGTGATTAACACTAGTAGTTCTCATGTACACTATGGCAGAAAGGGGGAAAGCCCGTAAAGCAATGGTTCTCAACCTGTGGGTCATGACCCCTTGGGGTTGCATATTGGCTATTTACATTATGATTCATAAGAGTAGCAATAAAAATAATTTTATGGTTGGGGATTACCATAACATGAGGAACTGTATTAAAGGGTCGAAGCATTAGGAAGGTTGAGGACCACCGCTATAAAGTAATGATGCTATTCCCTGTATGACAAATTTATTTCTGTTGAATGCTGTTGGCTGCTAAGAGACACTGGATTATAAAAGCTGCTAGATTAAACTAACCTGTATATTTAAAAAATATCTTGATATTTTAAAAATACACTTCAAAAATTAGGTCAAAAGGTATGTTGCTTTGGGGGAGAGGTTATGCTCTTATTTCCACAGGAAACGAGAAGCTGTGGATTCATTCCTGGTTAAAGAACATCAGGTTTGATTGGGAAGGACCTCCCTGAAATCCTGGCTACAGACATAAAAAATAAACCTAGAAGAACTACAAGTAATGTATATTTTACCTGCTCAAACATAAAACAAAAAAAATCATCTTTAACTGACTTGGTGCACGCCACACATTCCATACCTGTAATGGATACTGCCTTTGAAATTTTATGTAATTTCAGAACAAGGGGACCAAATACCAATGAAAACGGATGACCCAGGTAATCTAGCATTTCAAAATGCCTCCATTACAGTCTTCTCAAAATTCAGCATCCAAACCAGCTTCAAGGTTGCTGGCTGAGATGGTCCAACCTCATGGACTACTCCAGCCAAGACTTCATTATTATCCTAATTTTCTCAAGGTTCCCCCAAAGATACCAGCACCCCCAGACAACAAGAAGTAGTCTAAGGAACAGTGCCCACATTCCCAAAATATTGGTGGATGTTTGTTATCATTTAAGGGGGTTAGTTACAAGTTGTTATTGGAAATGGTCAGAAAAAAAATGCTAAACAAAGGAGATTAGATTCAGGGATCTTGTTCTAAACAGAAAAAGGGGGGTATGGAAATGATAGTATAAAAAAGTAGATTGTTAAATCTACTTTAATCCAAAAAGCAACAACCAGTCTTGAATATTTTACATTGGTATGAATTTTTGTATAATGATACAAATTTGAGGTTATTTTTGTTATACTGTATATGTTTTTACTCATTTAAGATATTTTTGTATGTTGATACAAACTTAAGATTATTTTTCTTAGAACATACTGTACATATCTTTCTATTCTTGTATAAGATATTATACCTATGCAGCTCATTTAACAATATAATGTAAAGTTCTTGTCCTCAAAAGTTATTACTACAAACTATTTAGGATAATAAAGAAACGCAGGGCCGGGCGGTGGTGGCGCACGCCTTTAATCCCAGCACTCGGGAGGCAGAGCCAGGCGGATCTCTGTGAGTTCGAGGCCAGCCTGGGCTACCAAGTGAGTTCCAGGAAAGGCGCAAAGCTACACAGAGAAACCCTGTCTCGAAAAACAAAAAAAAAAAAAAAAGAAAGAAATGCAGGTTGGTAGTCACCTATTATAATCAAACTTGTAGTCATGTTAGGTATGTTTTCAAGGTCAAACAGATATATTTACATAGGCAGATGTCTTCAAACACTTCAAAGACCTATAGACTATGGCATTTAATATATTTAATAACATAAGGTTTTTCATGACAGTGAGACATGTCTGTTCCTGACAGCAGCCATTTACTTCAAAAGAAGATGATGAGCATTGAAGAACCTTCATATAGAGTTTGATTTCTTTATGGCAAAAGCTAGACACGTGGGCAAAGAAACAGCCCTTGCCTCAACTGCTGACAGTATACTGTCCAAACTGGACAAGCAGGACGCAAAAACAAAAAAACAAAAAGTGACTGCCAAACTTTGCCAAGACAAGTAGGACAGTCCTTCAAAATTCCTGCTTCTCAGAAACGTCTGTCAGATATACTAAGCCTGTAGGCCAAAGTTGGATGCCCCAGTGTTACAGAAGAACCCAGGGTGATTGTCCAGGCAGCCAGATGTCCATCGTTGGATAACATTTCATCTTTCTAGGGTCTTGTATGTATGTATATATATGTATGCATGCAGATTTTATCATTAGCTTTTAGAGACATCATAGCTTTATAATCCTATCTTCATAAACTCAGGTAGGAGTCACTGTAATTTTAGTAGGCTTTCCGGCTCCTCACAGCTTGTCTGATGAGAGGGCTACAAGAAGAACGTACACTTTTTTCAAAGACAAGATACAAAATAAGAGCTTTAGAAAGAACCTGTTTATAACACCAGGAGGCACATCTCTTTCCACACCTTAAGTTAATAAAAATTAATGTTAGAGCCAATATTGCTAAGAGTGTGTTGAAAACTATCACTGGAGACAGCCAACTTCTCTGGGAAGCATTTTGTATCATCAGCAGTTTATCAGTTACAGTCAGAGGCCTGTGTTTGTTAGTTTTGCTGGATCTTGTGCACATTATTTATACACACTACTACTACTACTACTATCGTAATGTTGACTTACTGTCCCCACTCAGCCTTCTTAGGCAAAGAGCTCAGCACAGCTTAAGCAACTTTATATAGCTTTATATACATGCATGGACTCTTCATAGGTAGAGAACAGAGGGGAACTGTAGGGAAAAGGCGCTGACTAAAGAAACCCACCCTGACCCTGGAGCCCAGAACTAGGGAAAGATGACTCAGATTAGGCCAGTGAAAGAAACACAGTTTGGCTCAAATCAGAGCCATCTCTGGCCCTGACCAACTGACTTGTGAAATCAACCAATCACAGAGCAGGATAGTAGAACCCTGGCCCTGGGGTCCAGGACCAGGGAAAGAAATACAGGGTGGGTTTGGGACACTTTATCCCCAAAGCCAGAACCAAGGAAACATGCCCTGACTCTGGAACTAGTGCCAAAGAAACGCTGCTGGTCCCTAGAATCAGAGTCAGTAAAAGAAATGTGCCCTGACCTTAAAATTAGTGTCAAAAAGCTAAGTAAGGCCAGTGAAAGAAACACAGTTTGGCTTGGATCAGAGCATCTCTGGCCCTGGCCAACTGACTTGTAAAACCAACCAATCATAGAGCAGGACAGAACCCTGGGCCCCAAGTCAACCCCTGGTTGATTCCACCCCCAGGACATCCTATATAAACTGCTCTGCCTGGTCAGTTAAAAAGGAGAGCTGTTCTTTCCACCCTGGTAGAGGCAGCTACTCTCCTGGACTCCTCCTTCCCAAATAAACCACTTTCTCAAAAGAGTTTTGGGTGTGAAGATCTTCATTCACTGGTGCAGAGAAGATCCTTGCTGAGACATCCCTCAGTGGACAGAGCAAGAGAGACCTGAAAAAGTAACACCTTTCTCCGGAGCCAGAGGAGACTGCTACATTTCTGCAGGGGTTTCCCATTTTGCAGAGTGAAGCAAAAGCAGCAATATATCTTAAGCTGGAGAAGCAGAGCTCTGCTAGGAAGCCCCCTTAAGTGGGGGCTGAGCAAAGCTCAGCTGTAGCAGCTCTCCAGGAGAGGAGCAGGATTGCTATATCCTGCGGGAGACCATCCCCCATCACACCAGGTATAGCCTGACTCTCCCGAACAGTCAGGATACCTTTCCCTGCAGAGCTCTTGGCAGCTCCAGGCCTGACTTTCCTAAACAGTCAGGATACCCTTCCCTGATGAAGCAGTTCCAGGCCTGACTCTCCTGAGGAGTCAGAAAAACTTCCCTTCCAGGGTTGAGCTGTCTCTTTGCAGCTCCAGCATCAGAGCTGTCCTAAGCAGCTAGGTATCCGGGATACCTTGCCCTCCAGGGTTGAGCTGTCTCTTTGCAGCTCCAGCTGCCAGAGCTGTCCTAAGCAGCACAAGGGGTTGCCTGACTCCCCAAGTAGTCAGGATACCTTTCCCCAGAGTTGTAAAACTCACATTTGGTGCCAAAACCTGGGACCAAACCCACAGAGTTGCAACAAATTTACTTACAGAAACATACTATTCAGGCTGATAAGGGACCAAATGAATGTATTGAAAGTACACGAGGTACTTGGGAAACAGTGGGAGTATAAGATTTAAGGGTCTAAAATGAAGAAAAGGAGGGCAAGTCATTTCATTAGTTCATTGACACTTAAGGAACATCTGTAGTATGCTCAGCAGTGTGCCAAGTGCTACTGTCCTTGAGAACTTCAGTGAGGGAATTCCCACAAATCAATCAAGCCCTGTAAAGCCAGAAGTTCATCTGGTGAAGCAGGAGCAAGTTATGAACCAGGATATATTACAAATCATCACCAATGCTAAGGTATCCAGAAGCAGAAAATGAACTCAGGGGTTTTTATTTTATTCCACTGTGTTATGACTGTAGTGCTCAAGATTTCTGTGGAAGCTGCACAAATGAGCTAATTTTGGTGTAAACAAGAAGCAAATTTTGGAGTAGACATGAAAGCAGGCTAGACCCCAGAGTCTGGGCAACTAATTCAATAAAGTTTTTATAAAACTGCCAGCAACATAAGAGGGCAAACATAGAGGGAAGTGCAACTCTAAGGGTCATCAACCGCATCACACAACCTGGGAATGTGACATGGTGGGAAAGGAAGACTGACATCAATCAGAAGAGATGCAGCAGCTAAGAGGAGGGTCTTGATGGACCCTGACACAGCCAGCTGTATGATGGCATTCAAGGAAGTGTGGATATAGAGCTGCCACTGGATAGCTGAGATGGACAATAGTCTAACTTTGGATCAAGATTTCGGAATTTTGGCCGGGCGGTGGTGGAGCACGCCTTTAATCCCAGCACTCGGGAGGCAGAGCCAGGCGGATCTCTGTGAGTTCAAGGCCAGCCTTGGCTACCAAGTCAGTTTCCAGGAAAAAGCGCAAAGCTACACAGAGAAATCCTGTCTCGAAAAACAAAACAAAACAACAAAACAAAATTTCTGAATTTTATTTTTGTAGGTAGCCAATAGACATAACAGAGGAATGGCACATGTCAGCCCACCAGAAGAAAAACACTCTGATGGGTATACCTCATTTAAGCAGGGCTTGTGAGACTCCAGAATATCTTTTGCTTTTGCTGTACCTTTACATGCTTTTCTCTGGTATTTGATATAATGTATATGATTGTGGGGAAATGCCCAACTGCCTGTAAAGTATGTGTTTATCTCATGGAATCATCCAGATCTTCCAGGCATTTCTATCTGTGGACTGTCAGGAAGATGCTAGATAATTTTTGACAACAGTCGGGGCCTACTGAGTTCCACTAAGAAGCTGCTTCTGATCACTGCTCAAATTAAGATAAACCAGGAGCCAGAATGGCTCAAATCCCTTTAGTTTTATGGATGAGCACCGCAAGCTGATATAAACCTTCAAAAGAGCTTTAGATCACACCAGATGCCTTGCTTATGGTTTACATTCCCTATCTTGTTCACAAGGACACACAGCTGTCCTGTCTGAGTAGGTTGTAAATACAAAGACAGCCTAATTATTGCTAGCTGGCAAATGATTAATTCCTTGCACTCATTCCTGACCCCAATTTGTAAAAATAAATTCTGACTAGTCAAGGCTACAGAAGATAATTTGAATCTGTAGCCCCTGTGAGGGCTGCAGGTGTTCTTGGATAATGAGAGAAATGGAATGTACTTTTTATGACTTTTGTATTGCCTGAGAGATGCTGTTAAGAGTATTGAAGCTGTGCAGGGAAAGGGAACAAGAGAGCAATGAAGTAGTACAACATGAGAGAATACAGAAAAGAAACCATCAAGAGAGTGTAAATGCTTTCTTTCCCTAAAACCCTTCAGATAGAAAAGTCCTACCCTTGCCGACACCGTGGATTCCAAGGCAGCTCGGGGCTGGTTCCCTTACAGGCAGCAATATATTTTGAAGTACTAATGGGCAGATGAAGCAACATGGAAGGAAGCTGATGTGAAGGGAATACACAGAATTCACCACAATAATCAATTTCTGTGTGTTTGAAAGCTTTCACAATAAACATGTTTTTAAGTGAACTCGAAAGACCAACTTTGTTCTATGATTCTGACAGAGACTAACTGGCACCTAGGATTTAACAAGCTAACACAGAATTGGCACATCTGTCTAGTAATTGAGAACTTCTGCTCTGAGAGTGAGGGGGACTTCAAGGGGGCCATGTAGAGCTGGAGAATTCCATCTGAGTACCACGGGAAGGTCTCTGTGGGTGGATGGATGGGCAGAGAGAGAAAAGACAAAGTTACTGGTGAGGCTAAAAGGTAGGAGGATAGCCAGGAAGGGAGAGTCAAAGGCAGAGAGCTGCAGGGAGACTGAGACATGGGAACTGGATACAGAAGTGAGGGAGAGGCATTGGACACGGGCATAATTCCGCAACATGTTGGAGAATGGCTAGAGGAACTGTATGGAAGATACAACTGAGATACAAGACACAGTGGCTAAAAGACCTAAGAAGATTACAATAGAATCACAGCTTTGAGCATTACAGAGAAATTAAAGAACAACTTCTTTAAAGTCTAACTGTCCTCAATAGTTAAAATCACTTAGTATGTCACTGGAAAGCCTTTAATTGCTAGCCTGTCCTAAAGCCAGCTGATAGTTTTTTCTTTTCAATCTTAAGTGGAAGTTCCTTAAGAACACGTCTTCTGCCTTGCCTGAACACACTACAAAAAACTACTTAATTATGAGAAGGAAAGGATCAAAGATGGGCTCTGAAATCAGGACAAGACTGAAAAAGTCTGGTCCCAACCTTTTAGCACTGTAGCTCTGATGTGCACTAGAACAAATCTGTTTTAAAATGATTACAACCAGCCAGGCATGATGGCGCACGCCTTTAATCCCAGCACTGGGAGGCAGAGGTAGGCAGATTTCTGTGAGTTCCAAGGCCAGCCTGGTCTACAGAGTGAGTTCCAGGATAGAGTGAGTTCCAGGGCTGGACAGAGTGAGTTCCAGGGCTACACAGAGAAACCCTGCTTTGAAAAAACAAAACAAAACAAAACAGATTACAACTGAATAGGCTGTTCTTTACAGATCTTAGAAATGAATATTTACCATCACTTACTATTGAGCAACAGTGCTACAAATCCACCTGAACGGGCCCTGGCCCATCCTACTGTTGAGCCATACCCACAGAGCCAACTTCAGCACCCAGAATGTGTATAAGCATTCCATGGCTCCCAGGAGCCTTACATACCAAATTTGAAAAATCTAAATATGCATTATGAAGGGTCAGGATGACACTGTTTTCCCTCTGTTTGTTGAATACTGAGAACTTTGTCTTGGTAAGTGTCACATTTAGCTACACTGGCTTCAGTTATTCTTTTTCTCTTTCTGGTTTTCAAACAGTCTTCATCAGATTTGTCCTTGGACAATTTCACACATGTATATAATACCTGCTGCTTTCTTCCCAACCCCTTACCTTTCTCCTGTACCTGTCACTACTCTCCTCTTGACAAATCCTTTTCCCATATTTGTCTCTCTTTGGTTTTGTGACCCGCTGGCTTCAACTAGGATTCTGTATGACCGTGGGTTTGCAACTCTCCATCGGAGCCTGGTGGGCTCACCAGTGGGCTTGTAGTGGGTACACAACTGAAGAGGACTCACGCTCTCCCAGAATCTTTCAGTATCTATCAGTTCAGTAGGAAAAAGTAGGGTCCCGCAGGTCCTTGCCCTATCCATGACTGGCTGCTGACACGGACAGTCTTGTGCAGGCCAGTAGTTATGAGGTCATAATGCGATGGCTAGATTGTACCAAGAATATGGTATTTTCTGTCCTTACCTTCTTTCTAGCCTCTCATGTCCTGCTTTCTAACTGGCTGAGAGTGACTTCTAGCATAACAGCATGACCTACATGAATACAGGTGGCTTGCAGAGCCAGAGGCATTGGACCCCATGTAGCTAGAGTTTATGAAGTGATGAGCCACTAAGGTGTAGGTTCTGGGAACTGAAATCTAGTCCTCTGGAAGAGCAGTGTGTGCTGTTAACAGAGTCATTTCTCTGGACTCATTATTTCCTTATTTTTAATGACTCTAAAATTGTGTTATCTATGGATTTCAGATATTCATTTTTGTTGTCTTTATCTTTCTTTTCCAATTCTGAAAATCAAATACAAATTACACTTTGTAGACAGCATGGTGAAATGCATCTGTAAATCTATGATTTGGGAACTGGAGGCAAGAGGAACAGGAATTTAAGGCTAGCCTCTGGTATAGTGAGACTGAATATAGCCTAGACAACACAAGGTCCTGTTTCAAAAAAAAAAAACAAAAAACAGAGAAAACTAAAAAAAAAAGCTCCAAACAAGCCCAAATTACATTTTGTAGTTTGTCTTTTACATAATTTCAAAGAACCAGAACTGTTATTCAAAACCAATACTTTTATATTTTAATATGAAATACCTTGCATATTTTATATAAGGAATCTTGACCATCTCCTCCTGTGTCCTTGAAGTAGTCATGAGCTGGAAATGTGCGGTTAATATCCCTTGTGATAGCACTGTCTTGGGGAGACTCCTGTGGAAACATGAAGAGAAGACCAGGGCCATTAAGAAGATAGCTATCTATTTGGATTTGTACAAAAGGGTCCCATTATTTATGTACTTTAAGTGCTGTAAGGTCAAACACATATTCATGCCTGCACTTACTGCCTCTTCAGGGACTAATCCTCTGTAAGTGTAATGTGTAATGAGGGTGGGCCAGACAGAAGGAAAGTGCCATTTCATTCCTCACACTCATGCTCTCTTCCCTGTGCATGACAGGAAGTTAGGCTAGTGAACTTTCTATTGTACAAAGGAAAATAAGCTGCTAAAAATTGGTCTCCCTCAGAAAAACATTCAAGTTTACTTCAAAAGAGGAGTGGAAGTGCTTCTGATAGAAAACCTGAGGAGAAAAAGTAATGCTTACTCTATCCTCCAGCACGAAGCTCATGCCCATTCCCAAACGGGAAAGGTCCAAGGCTTTGTATGTACATTCCTTTCATGTGTGGTGGAGCTGGGTACAGACTATTCTGAGCTGCCCTGTGGGTGTTGGGAATGGAACCCAGGTCTTCTAGAAGAGCAGTCAGTGCTCTTAACCTCTGAGCCATCTCTTTAGACATGGTCCAAGGCCCCTAACCAGAGTTTCCTAGGGGCAAATGGCACAAGAATGCAGAGTGAGACTGGCAAATGGCACGGGGTTCAAATACCTAACGAGAAACTCTTCTTTTCCTCTGCCAGAAGAGAAGAGTGGTCTTTGAATCAACAAAAAGGTAAATAGGTGTCACTAATGCCAGCAGTCACCCATGAGGCATACCAATGCCCTGCTGGCTCTAACATCCCCAGCAGTTTTCATGTATCCACTGCCCTTCCCACTGACCATGGGACCAGACAATGAAAAATCACAGGATGAATTTCTGAAGCCTGCAAAAACGGTAACAAACTGGATTCCTATGGGAACCACTGCCTTAAAATATTTGATCTTACAAAATATGCTGAGAAACTTGGAATGAATCCATTTGATTTGTCATAGGCCAAACCATATGTCCCTCTCCTGAATTCTAATAATGACGAGTTTAATAAGTTCTTGTCAGAATAATAATATTAAAAATCTCACAAAATTCTAAAAACAAATCCTTGTCCTCGACAATGTGACCAGAGAGAAGATTTGGGTACTGATTTTAAATACACCTACTTGCTGCTGCCAAGTAAGTTTATACATGCTCAGTGCCCCAAACACTGTCAGAGTCTGCTATAACTTCAACTTCCTTTTGAATATGTATCTTTCACATAGTAATGAATGTTAACAGTATTTGCTGCAATTTACAAAGTCAATTCTCAAGAAATCTGTATGTTTCTGTATATTCAAATGTAGTAACAGTTTAAATGAAACATTGTAAATAGTTATATTTGTCTCTTATATTTTAAGCAACAAAATAAGACAATATAAGTAGCTCAGAAACTTCATGCACACACACTGACACATTAGGCTGGCTAAAATGAAAGCACCAAGTATTGGTGAGGTAATGCAACAACTGGACCTCTTACAAATAATGACAAGCCTACACATCATACAATTACTTTGGTAAATCACACAGCACATCCTGCATCTACAAGTTTAATACCATTTGCTAAGGAAAGGAATAAGAGCTACTTGGAGAAAGGAGTGACTCTAAGATTGAGGCGAAAAACACAGGAAACAACCCTGGAATATTTTTATTGCCAGAAAATTTAAAAAAGAAACAGACAAAAAAAAATCCCATAAACGCTTCTTAATTTTATTGCTACCACAAACCAAGCCAACCAACTGATACCAGTAACACTACCAACAACAGAATGTCTGTACTGATGGAAGTATGTCAGAGGGATATTGACAGCCAATGAAAAACATTCCTAGTGACTTAAGCCAAATAATTTAAGCAACTAACAGATACAGTAACACTGAGTTATAGCCTTGAGTATCAGAGAAATATCCATGAGTCTGTACATACAAAAATAAATGATGGATTAAATAAATAAATGGGGTAAAGAGATAAATCGCCCAGGTAGAATTTCAAATAACTTATGTACATACTATGTCATCAAGGAAGTGAGAGTAGAATATTCCACTACAGTGATGGAATGGGAGGTGGAGGTAGACAAGCAAAATCAGTACTAACAGTGGTAAATCATTCTGCTAGTAGGCACTTTTCATGTTATAAGAATGGCTTTTACTTTATATCTTCCCGCTTCAAATTCATAGCTTTACAAGAAAAACACCAGACAACTTCTTGAAGGACATTATACAAAATGCTTGACCAGTATCCCTTAAAACCACCAAATAGTTCTTGTTCCTTTTATTAAGGATGTCACTAGTAACCAAGATCTAGAGGCCAGGTGTGATTCATTTCTAATGACTTCTCCCTTAGCTCCCACCATGCTTGATATGGGGGTGGGATCTAAGCTCCTTACATTTTAAAGCTCCTTAAAAACCCTATGTGGATTAAAATTTCGGGAAATTATAATACATGGTATTTTCTTGTCCTCAGGTCAAAATTGTGTATTAGTTCAAATCATAGTAGTCCCACACTCTAATCTTTCTGGATGTCTATTTTTATAGCTTACTATGAGAATTGGATGACTAAGTAACTTCTCAGGATTAATAAGGTACTGGGAACTGGAGGAAGTCCTTTGAATACATACTCTTTGTAAACTCAAGTTGGAAAACAGAAAGCTAAGAATGGCAGGAAGAAAAAGAAAATACCCAAACAAAAGAAATGTCATGGAAGGCTGCCATGTGAAATAAGGAGCAGAGAGGATTATATTTCCCAAGTGGTTTGTTGCCCAAATAAAAAGTTCTCAGGAATAACTCCAAACGTTATAAATGCTGTAAAAGTGTATGCAACACTTAATGAAACAGAAAAGCATCCCACTCGAATACATTATTTACTCATTAGACAGGGTCTCACTATATAGTTCAGGCTGGCCTCAGCCTCCTGGGTGTGCCAGCATACCTTGCCCATGTCCTGTCTTTAAAATGTATTTTCATGAATAAAGCATATTTTACTGGTTGTGTATCCTTGCTGTGTGTGTGTGTGTACTTGTATAGATAAGATGTGGCACGTCATGAATGTGGAACTCAGAAGACAACTTCCGAGAGTCAGTTCTGGCTTTCACCATTGTTGAGTCAGAGTCCCCTATTTCTGCCACCACTGTGAACTCCAACCTAGCTGCTCTGAGAGCTGTGTTGACTCTCCTGTCTCTATGACCCACATCACCACAGGAGCTCAAAGATTAGAGATGACTGCCTCAGCTCTAAAAGCAGACTTTGAGGATCTAACTAGGATCATCAGGCATGTGTATCAAATGCTGGTACCTGCTAAGCTATCCCTTCAGTCTGCAGCTCCTTTTAAAAAGTCAGCTACAGCTTTTGATTGCTTGTTTTTGTTTTTGAGACAGGGTTTCTCTGTGTAGCCTGGCTGTCCTGGATCTCGCTCTGTAGACCAGGCTGGCCTCAAACTCAGAGATCCACCTGCCTCTGCCTCCCAGTACTCCCAAGGTGTGTGCTACCACTGCTTGGCTTAAATATACATCTGTAGTTTCATTAAATCATAATTACTGAAATGTATTTAGGCCATAATTATCCTAGTCCTCACAGAACCATCTCACTAAGTTATATCTCCAGTATGCTTTGAGACTGTTGAGAGGGATGGAGGGAAGGGAGGGAGGGAAGAGAGGGAGGGAAGGAGGGAAAGGGCAAAACATAGCACCTGTTATAGGGCCTTTACATTTCATGGTGTTGAGGATACTAGCTACCACATTACTGTCTTTGTAAAAAACTGTCTTCTAAGAATTATAAGCATTTCCACTCCATGGAAAGCGACCCAGTGTCCATTATCTTTTTGTCATCAAAACATGAATCCTAGAAATAAATGTAACTAATGGGCTCATTTACTAAGAATAAAAAACTAAAAAACAAAACATACACCTCTATCGATGACTTGAGCTTTCAATAGTCAACATACACCTTATGTAGCTATGCAAATGAACACTTACTGGTTCCTTCATGGCTGGTATCACTGTTCTTCAAGTCATGATTTGCCTTTCAACTAGGAACCATGGGATTTCTGTCCTACAGTGTTATTCTTCCAACAAATAGAGGGGATTTTGGTAGAAATCAAACTTGATGGATAGTGGAAATCAATTTGTCGATAGAGATTGCTTTTCACACATATTTTGGAGAAATGTTCCCAGAGAGGTGTTGGAAGTACCCATGATGACAATAACTTTGTCAACAATTTAAAGTTAACAGCAGAATTTAAAAGCTGAACCAAAGAGAGACAGGAAATTGAGCTATACAGATTTAAAAACATAAAATACTATACAGACACTCAGTAGTTAATGTTTCAAAGTTTCCCTTCCAAAGCTCCATCACAGAAAACACAGAGCAGCCTGGAAATCCATTTCCATTATCCTAGAACACAGGGGTGACTGAGGTACTTCAGAACCTGGCCACATTGTGAGGCCTCTGGATCTGGGCTTTTGACACAGGGCGGAGGAGATAGAATGCACAATGGGCAGGACTTAAACCCTGTCTCGGGCAGTTCTGTCTGTGCACTGCCTCTCTTTTCTTAACTTTCATAACCTTGGGCAGGCTACTTACCTAAGCTAAACTTTGAGGTCCTTACTTATAAAACGTATGTGTTTATAAAACTTAATCTATTTGCCTCACTGGGTTTATAAAAAGGAAAGACACACTGTGTGGAAGAAAGTGGGAGACATAGGCCTGGTACATCAGTAGTAACCCTTCCCACTAGATATGAAATTGATGTTGCTGGCCTGCTTCCAATCTTGAGGGAGAAGCCAAGACAGAAAAATATGTATTTGGCAAGGTTTCCTGTTTGGCACTTAGTGCCTGGTCTGGGGAGGAGCAGATCTGTGACCTAACAGTAAGCAATTTAAAACAACCTATTGTATGTCATCAATATCATACTTCATTGTAATCAAATGAATTTACAAAGAAGATAAATAAGACAGAAAAACTGACACTTAAAATATAAATGATAGAATAGGATTTTTTTTTTCTTTTAGCCTATGAATCATACTGACCCAAACACTGTAGAGCTCAAGAAAAAAATATTTGTGCTGGCTAGACTTACTTTGTTTTAAACCAGTCTTCGGGGCAGAGACCCATTTCAGGACAAACAATTAGAGTAACTTCAAATGCCTCCGCCTCTTCACTCATGTCCCCAACATCCAATAAAGCAAACAGCCCTCCCCAAAATTGAAAACAAAAAGACAACCATGTACTGTGACCAGCGTCTTAACTATAGAAACTAAACTCAGCAAGCCTGTTATAGAAATATCTGCCAACAAGCACTTCTGATCTTTATGGATGAACCAACTGCACGAATACGTAAGCACCACACTGACACTATGGTTCTATCTATGGTGGATAATGTAAGAGGAAAGTGGCCAACTTCAGAAAAGATGACTCTGTACTTAATAAAATAATGGACCGCTGTCACATTGTTTCAAACCAAATATGGCATTATAATGCCATTCTAAAAATAAATCTAAGTCCCATGTGACATGTAGCCCTTTAGCTATGTCCATTTCCTTTTAGGGATCAAGTTTCCCACAGGAAAAGTGGCCAATGTTTGGTAAAACTGCCCCAAATCATGTATAGTTAAGGCATAAACGCAAACAGCATGGTAAACCTTTTCCTGCTTGGCTATTATTGATTCTCCTGCATAGCAATACTTCTGGGGAGCCCAATGACCAGACATTAAAAACTATACTGACAAAAATGAACAGGCAGAGAATCATTCCGAGTAAAGCAGTGGGTGACAGTAAGGGTGGCAAGTTTTGAGTTAAATTAGAAGGCACAACACTATGTGCTGAGTCACATTCTAAACAAATGTTTTTGGTAACTATAAAGACTTCTAAACACTTCTTTCAATTTCATTTCTACCACCAAGTAAACTGCATATCAGATAAATACTCTCCTAGTAAGGTTAACAGCTTAGCATGATTGTTATTGTTGGATGTAAACATTTTATAGAGCATCACGTTAAGAACAAAATCCTGGGCCTGGTATTATGGTGTTGTAGACCTTTAAACTCCAGTGCTCAGGAGTCAGAGGCAGGTGGATCTCTGTGAGTTCTAGGCTAGCATGGTCTATGTAGTGAGTTTCAGGTAAGCTAAGTAGTTAAAGAGTTATTAGGTGAGACCCCATTTCAAAACCAACCAACCAACCAATCATCACCAACAACAAAATAACCAAAAAAACTTGGGTTCTGTGAGAAAGTTGCTGCCAAGTTTAATGCCAGTTTAATTCTTGGGGCTCACATAGTAAGAGAGGAGAACTAACTCCTCCAGGCTGTTCTTTGACCACTGTACTCCCACTACTGCCCCACAAATGCACACAAAATAAATACACAATTAACATACAGTACATAATAACAAACCTGAGTTCAAGTCCTACAGTCCTCAAGTTATGGTTTTTTATACAACCTAGTCCATTAAATTACAAGTACCAAAATGTTCCTTTTTTCCTTTGGAAACCCACATCCTTCTGTTTCCTTTGATTTCTGTTTGTTTTGGGCTCTGGTTACTTTCTAAGAAGCTTTCTCTGACTGTTGTAATAGAAAAAGAGAAGCAGCCAGGAACAGGGCACACACTTACAGTCCCAGTTACTCAGATGACTGAGGCAGGATTTCAAGGGTAGTCTGGGCAATATAGGTCAACCCATTCTCAAAAAGCATACTAAAGGCAAGCAAGCAAGATGGCCCAGTGAGTAAAGTTCTCTCACTTACTCTGTGTGTGACTTTCAAGTTCTTGTCTAAGAGTAAACATTCCTGACCAATAAAAGAAGGAAATTAAAAACAAATACCTGATAGGTTCCTCTGAGAAGTAAATGAGGTAGCCACCTGGGCACTGCTATCAGAAGGGCTTGGGGTATAACTGAGATCTTGCACTTAGAAGCTGTGAGTATTTAAATTGCCAATGGTGGATTGATGAGGCGCTCTTGTGAAAAGCTGGGCGCCGGTGGTGCACATCTTTAATCCCAGCACTTGGGAGGCAGAGGCAGGTGGATCTCTGATTTTGAGGCCAGCCTGGTCTACAAAGGGAGTTCCAGGACAGCCAGGGCTACACAGAGAAACCCTGTCTCAAAAAAATCAAAAACCAAAACAAAACACTCGCTTATACAACCTCATAGTGTTGGACAGATTGAATAAGGTGCTCATGAAATTCTCCTAAAACCAAATAACCTCAGGTTTGCATGTACATTGTTGCTTCTACTCCTTATGCCTAGATTTAAGCACACATGCACCTGCGCATGTTCAGGTGCTGGCCCAGTCAAACTAGATTCCAACTCTGCAAAATCTAGTGTACTAGAAGAGGGCCGCAAACTAGGAGCAGCTGTCTGAGTTCTTATCAACACATGGGAGAAGTTGGCTCGGGCCCATGTAAAATGTCAAAATAAGGACAAATATTTCCAAGGTTCTTTCCTACATTACTGCCTCCTTTCTTCTTTGTTGCACATGGTAACACTAGTGCCCGAAGGATACTGTCAATTCCCTAAGAGGTTCCGTATACCTTGCTTTCCATGTAGGCAGTGTGTGAAGACTAGGACAAGATGAACCACAAACAAGCTGAATGAAACCTGCTGCTCTTTGGAGTGTCACAAAACAGAAAGCTGTAATACGACAACGTGTAAATCAGTGACATAAAATCACCTTAGAAAACCCGTTTCCAAGGCTGTTAAGACTTGCAAGGAGCTGACGAAAAGACAAATGACAAGAGAGCTAGATGCCACCAACATGGGGTTTGAAGCTGCACAGGCAGGTCAGCACTGGCTGCAGAGGTGATCCCTCACATCACAGAAAGGCATTATGAGCTTCAATTCCCATCAAGCAACCATCTGCACATGGTGTAGGTCATGATGCGCTCCCAGGAAAAGACTACAAATGAACTACCCTTATGTGAACTTACCTAAATAAAAGACAGGCTGTGTGTCTCATAAGGATGCCTTGGTAAATTCCTTGTGGGTGAAGTTCACTCTTTGAGGCTCCTTGGAAAACCTAATTACAGAATTTTCCATGTGAAATGTCTCAAGACCAGAATGTTCTATAAGACAGATGACACTTCACTGGAAATGCCCCCTTCTAGATATACAACCACCAGTGTCAGGAAAAAGAAGACAGAACTAGAAAACCGACAAGGAGTTAGAGAGTAAAACCATATAGCCAGACAGAGGTTCCAACATCTCTAGTCTCTCCCATAGCTGATTTTTACAGCTTCTTTCACTTGGCTCTAGAGCCAAGGTGTGTTCTGACTATGTGCATTATTTCATTTATGCTGTGAGAAACTGCAGTTTGGCAACACTGCCAGGCATAGGGTAGCCTTGGGAGCAGTTACTGAGAACATATTCCCACACTAGTCATTTCATGGAAGGAAGGAAGGAAGGAAGGAAGGAAGGAAGGAAGGAAGGAAGGAAGGAAGGAAGAAATGAAGGAAGGAAGGAAGGAAGGAAGGAAGAAATGAAGGAAGGAAGGAAGGAAAGAAGGAAGGAAGGAGAAAGAAAAGAGGAAATAGTAGTATCATTTTTAAAGAGTCTAGAGTAGCCCAGATCATATAGAATGTTAGGACAGAAGGGAGTAAGGCAGGTGACTAATAAAAGTCATTCATTCATCCTGTTTTTTACTAAGACTTCTGTTCTGGAGCAGGTTCTGTGTTAGATCTGGGGTGCAGCTATCAGGGGTGCTGCCCCTTGTCTTCACTAAGTTCTCAGGAATAAGATGAAGTAAACAAGTGCTCATGTGGTCTTCAGGTCTGGGATTGCTAAATAGCACAGAGTAGTGCTCTAGCAGTGAGCCTCCATGACTGACTGAATGAATGTTTGGAAGCACACCAAAACATATAGCTTATATATGAAGCTATGGCAGACATGAACAAGAGGCATCACTTTTACTCAGGAAATGCTTCAGGTTATCTGATTCAGTCCTATGAAGGTATGAAAGGACTTCTATCTAGCACCTTTACCCTCCCTGCTTTACTAACCAGCTCACCAGGTCTCCACACTCTCATTTCAAAGTTTACTGTTACTGTGTCAGATGTCCATTTATCACCAAATTTGAAAGAATTCCCAGTGACCCATTTATATTCATAAGAAATAGCTACCTCAGCCAGGCGGTGGTGGTGATGCACATTTCTGATACCAGTACTTGGAAGGCAGAGGCAGGTAGACTTCTGAGTTTGAGCCCAGCCTGGTATATAAAGACAGTCAGGGCTACACAGAGAAATGCTGTCTTGAACCCCACCCCCCAAAAGAGAAATAACTACCTCACTTCTAGAGTCCACAAATAGTATCAACATGTACAGTTTAATATATTTACATTTGGTTTTTCTTCAACCTGAAACAGAGAAATTATGCAAAACCATAACATAACAATGCTGCAATTCCCCCATCTTTAAATGTCTCCCAAACTGCTCATCTACCAATAAACTCTGGTTTGCCAATAACTTATTTCACAAATCTTTTTAATACAGAAGCACATGGTCAATGAAATTAAGACATTTCCTACAAAGTCATTGTGCACATTTTTTCAAAGGAACCTTTGAAAAGCTGAGAAAATCTTCCCCAAATCATTCTACCGTCTGGGCTGGTAAACCTGCCATTTCACATTCAAGGAGATGACAGTTCATTCACAGTATGAAAGTTAAAGTTTCTCCAATCCTAAAAATATTAAGTAAACTATTTCAGTACAAAGGAAAAGCCATGGTAAAATGGCTCAAAAAGAATTTATCCATCAATACTGCTAAAGGAAATCTGTCCAAAAGAGGGTTCTGAAGCAGCAGCAGCAGCAGGCCTGTGAAGAAGTTGGCTGTCCAGGGCTCTTTCTAAGGTGGCACTGGCTCACATGAAACTATTTCCCCAATTCTAAGAAGACCAAAACTTCCTCACTGAAATAACTGCTAATACATAATTCATTTACAAGTTAAACAATAGGTATGATCTTACTTTAAACTTTATTATGAAGTAACTTCAACACTATCTCTAAAAGTATATATGTATTCTGATACTAGTCACATACCACAGAGTTAAATGAGCTATCCGAGGTATTTGAGTCTAAAAATACATATTTTTTTCTCACTTTGAACTAGACAGATTGGTATTTAAACAAAATGTCATCAAATGTTGCATTAAATGTGCCAGAATAAAAAGATTCAACACAAATGCTCCAAATCTATTATGCAGAGAATTCTCCCAGCCCCTAAAGACTGTGTAACTATGCCCCTTCATCTAGTCTTAACCCCCACCACACAGCAAATTAAAAATAAACAGGCAGTGCAGACAATGAATCGAAGATAACAGAACTGATTCCTTAAGCCTCACAGGTTCACACAGCACAATGAAGACAAGATGAACTGGGAAGACATCCACTATTTCCAGCATCGTGAAAGGTCTACTGTATTCCTTACAGTTACTGCAACTACTAGATTCTTCTTTACTCAGTACTTCAAAGAGAAATATAGATCTACTTTGAAAAAAAAAATGCCTTTAATAAAGCCAGGACTTAGCCGGAAGGTGGTGGTACACGTCTTTAATCCCAGCACTTGGGAGGCAGAGCCAGAGGGAGGCAGATCTCTGTGAGTTCAAAGCCAACCCGGTCTACAGAGTGAGATCCAGGACAGGCACCAAAACTATACAGAGAAACCCTGTCTTGAAAAACCAACCAACCAACCAACCAACCAACCAATCAACCAACCAACCAACCCCAGAACTTGATACTTGCAAAACTAAGCAAACTGTTAAAAAAAGACCTTATTTAAAAAGCCATGTTTTCCTTTGTTGGCATTATCAGAACAATGTTCTTTCCCACTGTTACAAAATAGAGTCCCGCCGGGCGGTGGTGGCGCACGCCTTTAATCCCAGCACTCGGGAGGCAGAGACAGGCGGATCTCCGTGAGTTCGAGGCCAGCGTGGGCTACCAAGTGAGTTCCAGGAAAAGTTGCAAAGCTACACAGAGAAACCCTGTCTCGAAAAACAAAAACAAAAAACAAAAACAAAAAAAAAACAAAAAAACAAAAATAGAGTCCCAGAACCAAAGAGTGAAAAGGGCTTAACTTCTTCTAAAAGGAAAATCTTTCTCTTACTACTGATTTAATACATTTTAATAAAACCTATCTTCAAGATTCCCATGTTTGCTGAACTAAAAATTCATAAGCACAATACAAATTTGAAAAGATTAAACTTCTTAGCATGTATGAAAACAAAGCTAGTGTGGTGGCACATTTGAAATTTCAGCACATGGGAGCAAGAAGGAGGAGAACTACAAGAGACTACTTCACAAGGAAATGAAACACACCCAAACCACATCTACAGAGCTAACCTTCCAGCTGTGTGATGCAAAGAGAAAAGAACATTAGACTGATTTTCAGAATGCAGCAGAAAACATTTTCTGCTTGAAACAGAAATCCAACCAAGCTTTTTTTTTTTTCTTTTTTCCAAGTCAGGGTTTCTCTGAGTACCCCTGGCTGTCCTGCAACTTGCTATGTCGACCAGGCTGGCCTCAAACTCAGAGATCTGCCTGCCTCTGCCTCTTGAGTGCTAAGATTAAAGGCGTGCGTCACTACCACCCAGCAATAAAGCTATTTCTAACCCAGCATTTTCAACGTGAGCTCTAAATTCTGAAACAGCCGAGTTACATTTGCTAACTATAAAGAACAAGCAAGATTTGGGGAAGTACTCAGAATCCGTTTTGTTTTTTAAGACAGGATCTCACTATATATCTCTGGCTGTTCTGAAACTCACTATGTAGATTAGGCTGACCTTGAACTCACAGAGATCCATCTGCCTTTAGAATTTGGAATCTGAAGTTTTTATAATTCTCTGTCACTTAAAAAATTTAAAGCAGAAGATAATTTGAGGCTAAAATAAAATCAGTGTCTAAAACATAAAGCTGGTTAGGGGCTGGCCATGGTGGATCTTTAACTCCAGCAGAAATAGGTGGATCTCTGTGAGTTCAAGGCCAGCCTGGTCTAGATAGTGAGTTCCAGGACAGCCAGGGCTACACAGTGAGACACTGGCTTACAAAGCAAAACAGAACAAATAAATTCAGCTGTGAATATAAGAAAAAGTACTTGCTTTGATTGCACAAGGCTCTAGGAGCAATACAAGAACATGTGTGTGTGTGTGTGTGTGTGTGTGTGTGTGTGTGTGTGGGCAATATCTTCTATTTAAATGAAAACTAGCACAAAGTCCAAGAGACTCTGATCCCAGTTGCTAACAGCTCGCTCTCCTTTTATACAAACAATTCTCTGGCTTTCAAGGCAGTCACTTTTAATACAAAGGTAATATTATGCATCAACACAAAGCATTCTAGTAATTCTAAACAATAAAATTCTATACATTTTGCTAGTGCTTTGGAAAAACAGACAAGTGAGGCAAGAACTATATGACAAAGGACTTTTTCCAAAAAGAGGACCACAGGTAGGTGACTTGACCCAACCAGAATTCTCCTTCTCCCCTTCAAAGGGGATTCCTTGATAGGACCTGAAAGAATGTTTTCCAAAATGAATTGGTGACTGTGATGTTGGCTGATTCTATTTAGAAGGCAGACAGTATACTCAACACTGAGCTGATTCAGTTCTTATGGAAGACTGGATAAGAAGAAAAGAAAATACTAAAATCACTTACATATTACAATGGACAGCTATCCATCTATTACTTATTTAGATTAAATATTTAGTTATAAAAGAAACTCAGCTCGGTGTAAATATTCTCACTATTCACAAACTGTCACATCACTTCTGTACATGTGCACACAATGCTCACAAGCATGGGGTCGAAGCAGCTGTTTCTCACAAACTGTATGACCTCACTGCATGGCTGCTTCATGGTTCATTTCAGAACGCTAAAGTAATGTTCAGTGTTCATATTATTCATCCCATGGAGACTTCTCTCCAGACATCTCACTACCTAAACGAGTGCTGAAACTTGCAGTGCAGTTATATTTTGGCACAGATAAAGAAAATACTTGTTAGTTCATCAGTCTATTTCAATATCCCTGTTAAAAGATATCAACTGCACATAAATTCCAAGACACTTGGAAGAATCCAGAAAATGGAAAAGAAATGGTAATTTTTTTTTTTTTTTTTTTAAGTGCTGATGCTTTTCACGCCCAGGTTCAGTCACGCCAGCTGGGAGAGGTGTTAGCTATGGCTTTATTCCTTTTAAATCTGAAACTGTAGTCACTTCCATGACATTTCAAAAACTGCATCAAGAGTGATTTTTTTCATGATCCTGATTCTTCTAATTTTAAATCTCATTTAGGAAACAACTTCTGAGAACTGAGAAGGTATCTGGATAGTCTGCAGCTGCTCAGAGTCAAATTATCTTGTCCTAGATCCCCTAGTGAACTAGATAGAAGGGAAATGGAAAAAAATAAAAGCCACCCTTTCTCTCTGGAAACAAAGTGACTGAAATAAATGAGCCCCCTCAGATATGACATCCATTAAGGGGTCCTTTGCTCCTAACTGTGTAAGGGTCCTTGGCTGTAATGTGACTTGCACAAGAAGTACACACAACCCCTGAGAGGCCCTTTAATCCTTGTTGGAAAACACTGTTGGAGAGACTATAAATGATACAGTTGCAGAAACTGTTACTAATAGCAAGCCAGGTAGTCAGGAAAGATGCAAGGCGGCTGCTGCAGCCAGTAGAACTCTCCAGCAGGAAGTAGATGATGTATGGCAACCAGAGGACATAAAACACACTGGTGATTCTGAATAGGACCATGGCATAGCGCTTATCAGGACAGGTCTGGGCTTCCCCAGTCTCCCCATTCTGGCTGCTGAATCGGGCTTGCCTTTTGATGATTTCTTTTGTGTGCTGCTGGCAGATGCGGAAGATGTTGAAATATGTGAAGCAGACAATGAGGGCAGCTGGGGCATACAGCATCACCACGATGAACAATGTGAAGTAGGGATTGGTATGCCAGGACTCTGCACACCACTGAAATATATCTCCATGATATCCAGGTTTGCCCCAGTGGAAGAAGGAAGGCAGGAAGACCAGGGTGGAATATAGCCAAATCAGAAAAATACAAAGGCGTAGTCTCCAGGGAGTAACCAGCGTACTATAGGTTAAAGGCTTAGTGATGGCAATGTATCTATCAATGCTGATACAGGCCAGAGAAGCCATGGAGACACTCTTCAGAACTGACACTACAAAGCCAAATACTTGGCAAGTCATGGCCTCCTCCATAGGAAGAGGGTAGTGGAGTAGTGACAAGGATGGGACCAGGCAGCTTACCCCAACCAAGAGGTCAGCATATGCCATTGTCTGGATAAAATAACTTGTAGTGTGATGGTTCAACAGAGGTGCACAGTGGAACACAAAAATCACAATGATGTTGCCAGAAATAATCAATATGGCTAGAAAGACAACAATCAGTGTTTCCAAAAGACAAAAACTGACAGTTTCCAAGTAGCCCAGTGCAAGGAGACAGAAAGGATGGCTGCTCTGATCACCATCCAAGGTGGAGTTCATCTCGAGCTCAGGAACTGGCTCTCATTTCATGCTGCCCAGTTCCCAGGAGCAGCTATTGTCACTGCAGTCAACTGTGCATGGGTGTGTGTGACAATGCCAGGAACCCTAGTCACCAGGTTCCTGCTCTGCTGCGGTGCAATTTCTCTTTAGATTCTTCCTGGAACAGGGAGAGCCAACAGTAGTTGTGTGGCCAGTCCCAGACTTGGCCATATTGCCATGTTCACCATGCACATATCACCAAGGGAGTAAGGCAGACTGGGGACAGTGTCTTCAGGCCAAGTGAGGGTGGGGGAAGAGGCAGAGGGAGGAAGGCTAGGAGCTTCAGCAGGAGTGGTAATGTGTCTCCTCTGAAGAGCTGACAGAAGAAAAGGAGAGAGCATTTTATATTTTGCATTCCATGTCCTAGTCAAAGAACTACTAGCTCTGACTGCCACCCCCACCCCTTTACCCTCTGCAGCACCTCCGTAAAGGGCACTTACTCCACACTTCTGAGATCAACATAAAAAAGAAAGCAATTACAGATCCATCTACCCTCATTCTCTTTTATTTAACCTGTTGTGGGAGAGAGAATCTCCTTATAGCAATCCTGAAAACATTTGGCTACAATTACCATTGATAAAAATTAACCAAGATTAATTTTCTCCATTAAATCCAATGTACTATCTTATTTCTGAAAACATCTTAATAGAATTTAAATGCTTAGCTCAATTTCAGAGTGTTACCTGTAATTCTGCATGCTGAAATCCAAACAAAAGCCACAATAAATCCCAAACAGAAAGCCTTGCACTGCAGGATTGCGCTTCGGTCCTGTGTGGCAGAACTATAGCACAGAGGGAGGGATAGAGGAGCAGGAGGGAAGCAGGGGGAGAAGGGGCTTGGGAAGAGGAAGAAAGGGGGAAGGGAAGGAAAGGTAAACGCTGTGCTCACACACACTCTAGCATCTTGGGCAACTCATTAGAATTCATCGCCGGAGAGAATCTCTGGAGCTTTCAGAGTGCACTGTGGGCACTGACTTGAGTTTCCAGCAGTGCAGCGTTTGAACGCTGTCTCCTGTCTGTCTGGAATCCCCCTCTTAGGTAAATGAGTAGGATCCAGACTGCCAGCAAGAAAAATACAAGGATGGATGGGTGGGGAGGGAGGAAAAGGAGGAGGGGATGGGGAGAGAGGGAGGAGTCAGGAGTTGAGCTGAAGCACACTACCAGAGGGTGAGGGGAAAGTCCTATTTTCGTGTACTATTTCCCAAGAACAAAGAACAGTATCAAAGACAGGAAGTGTGTTAACAGTACACGGCAGCGGAAGAATTCTAACTCAGCTGCACAAGAAGACTGAACTATTCAGCCTCAATTTTCTTTTTCCATTTATTGGGCACTGGCCGGTAAGAAGAAAGGGTGCCCTGTTCCTGCTGTTTTGCCTCTCCCTCAGTCTAGTTAGGCTCTGCACCCAAGTGGTAGCCTGAGGCAGCTTGCAGATATTCGGGTACAAGTCTTTGAATCTTAGGGTGCAATCGAATACAATGCAAACTGAAATCATACATTTTGTTTCAGATGTCATAAAAGGTGCTTTTCAGTAACTAGGAATTGGGTGCTATGCGAATGATATAATTCTGCCTGAATAAAGCCCCACACTCCCTGCAGAGTACAAGAAAACAAATGATGGCATTTGTAATAATCCCAGGAGATCTGCACATCTGAACAGAGCACTCACTATGTGATCCAACTTGTATTCTTACTTTATACATGCTTTCTCATTGTGGGCAAAAGGATGCCTATGATCACAACTCAGTGACGGGTGAACGGTGAACACTATCTACCACAGAAAAGCAAGGGAATCAGAACACATGGAAGCACAAGACTGACAGCAGTAACAGGCCTCAGCAGAGAGCAGCAGTGTCTTTCTATAGTAAACCTCTGTCACTCAAAGATTATGTGAGGTACTAATTCCTATTCCTACTTCTCCCAGGTCCCTTTCCACACTCATCCAACAGCACATGGTATGCTGAGGGCTCTACCTCTGAGTGTCTCTTACACAGTAGAGCAGTCTTCTGAGCTGCAATTTTATAGTCCATTATCTAGACTCAGCTGTAGTCTGAAAGCACTAAATGGAAAATCCTGCAGTTTGAGACAGCCCACATCCATATAACTTATCACAATATACTGTTACAGCTATTTTATTATTATCTATTATTTTGAACCTCTTACTATGCCTGCTTTGTAAGTTACACTTTATTGAAGGTATGGAAAATACAAAACAGTTACAAGTCTGGTACTATCTAATGCTTTAAGCAACCATTGGAGGTCTTGAAACATGTCCCCAGCAATAAGGGGAGACTTTCTTTGATACCACCACAATAAGCCACAATTATCTTTTGCCATGCTTCATTGAACCAAAATAATATTCTAAAACTAAAATGATAAATAAACAAGTTAATAACAGTAACAAGGCAGCTGCTTACACTTAATATGACTATGAATCATTCTGAGTACTTTCACTTATTTACCCTATTAATACTAACAATCATACAAGCAAGGCTCTATTATCATCCCATTTTAGCCCAGGGATATTAAATTGCCCAACAACAGCTAGAAAACAGTGGAGTTAGGATTTGAAGCAAGACAACCTGCCTTTTGGCAGACACATGAAATCATCTTACATCTTGTTTTTTACTTTATTTTATTTTATTTATTTATTTGCTTTTTTTGAGGCAGAGTCTCACTATATAAACCAGGCTGCCCTCAAACTCATGAAAATCAGCCTGCCTCTGCACCACCATGCCCAGTTATACTGCCTTTTAAACCTAAATGTATAGCTTCAGTTGGGATTGGAAACACAGTTAAACAGTAGAGCACTTGCCTTGTATGTATGGCCAGCAGTGGAAATACAAAATGCTATACAATAAATATGAAATAAAATGATTCAATTTTTTATCCGGTTACACAAAACCATTAATATCACTTTCTGGAATTTGGCCCTTGCTGGCTGCTGGCCTTATCTCAGTCTCATCATGGAAGTCACCCAGCATGCCTCACCTCTAACAGTGAGTGCTCCTCCTCAACACTGCAGCAAGACTTTGTGCCCAATTATCAACCTCCAGGGTGACTTCAGAAGGCTTGGATGAGAAACCTTTTGTTTTGTTTTTCTAGAAAGGGTTTCTCTGTGTATCCTTGGCTGTCCTAGAACTTGCTCTCTGTAGACCAGGCTAGCCTTCAACCTGCCTTTGCCTCCTGGGTGCTGGGATTAAAGGTGTGTACCACCACTGCCTGGCTGGATAAGAAACTTTTAATGTCATCTGAATTCTAAAACTTTAATGTCAACTGAATTCGAAAACTCTCATGAAATTTTATTTGTTTATAGTTAACTGCCTACTTTTCTCAGGACTGGTATAGAGAGACAATTCTTTTAAGTGAATGAACAACACAAGCCCAATACAACAGAAATTCTGTTTTTAGGTTTAAATAGCTTTCAAATAAAGCTGCAATGATAACTGCTGGTACACCCACAATACAAGGTAGGCATTCCTATTCTTAAAGTCTAGGACCTAGAAGCAAGCACTGAAAAACTTCCACTAGCCTAAGGTTTCAGAGCACTTTTATTTTCATATCATAGTGGTTTAATTGATAGTCTACACAAACCAAATCAAGACAACCAGAAACATCACCATCACCATAACCAAATAGAAAATCCCGAATCAGAAACAGTTCTGATTCCAAGCTTTTAGATAGGGATGTTCAATCCATACCAGACTAAATGATATAAAACTTCTATGGGTTAAAAAAAAAAAAAAAAAAAAAAAGCCGGGCAGTGGTGGTGCACACGCCTTTAATCTCAGCACCCAGGAGACAGAGCCAGAAGGATCTCTGTGAGTTCAAGGTCAGCCTGGACTACAGAGCAAGATCCGGGACAGGCACCAAAACTACACAGAGAAAAAATCTGTCTTGCAAAACCAAAAAAAAAAAAAAAAAAAAAAAAAAAAATCCCCAATACTAACCATTTTAAAATGGTCAAACCAATATATTCACATTCTTAGAATTCAGGAAACCTTAGAACTCCCTAGACAGATTTGATATGCAGAAACTCAATGGAAAATGGAATGGAAGTATTTTCACAAAGATATGCAGAATATTTATTTACACAAGTAATTTAAAGAGGCCTACTATAGCAACTGCTATATGGAAGCAGTACTGCAGGGTAGTTTGTGTGTATATGTCTCCCATATTTCATTTATATACTTTTTAGTGTACAAAATAATGGTTTTCATAACATGTATATCATTATACTTGGTGTTCAAATTCCTTCCCACTCTTCTCTCTCATAACCACCCTGCCCCCAGAGTACCAATGGCTCTCTTCTTTTCAGAAAATAGAATTTTAAAGGTAACTCACAACATAATGTCTTTCTATTAAGAGAAACTAATTCATTTTTATTTTTATGCATATGAGTGTATATTTGTTTAAGTTTATGTACACTACATGTGGGCATCTAATACCCTGGAACTGGAATTATAGACAGTTGTGAGTCGCCATGTGAGTGCTAGGAACCAAACCTCCAGAAGAGCAAATAAGTACTCCTAACTGCTAAGCCATCTCTCTCCAGCCCCTATGATTTCTTATACAGCAGGAGTATCCATTTTGAAATGGCAGAATCATGGCCTGTATTTTGAAGTAAGACTCAAACATACTACAGCAAATTCTCAGCATCCAAAGAAAATGGGTCACAGAACCTCTATTGGATCTAAATTCATAAATGCTCAAATCCCTTACAGAAAAAGACACAGTGGGGAACTGGGGACTATGGCAGAGTGCTTGTCTACCATGTCCAAGATCCTTGGTTCAATCTTTAACACAGAGGGAAGAGGAAGTATTTTTATACAACATACACAAGATTCCTGTAAGCTGTGCAGTGGTGGCACATGCTTTTACTCTCAGCATCAGTTAGCAGAGGCAGGTGGATCTCTGTGAGTTTTGAGGCCAGACTGGTCTACAGAGTAAGTTCCAGGACAGCCAGGACTATTTTACAAAGAAGCTCTGTTGCAAAACAAACAAATAAAAAAAACCCAAAATGAAACAAAAACCCAATATTTCTGTACACATCAATCCTTTGTAAATTACTTACAATACATAATACAATGTAAATGCTATGTAAATACTTGGTATTTTATTGTTTGGGAAAAAATAAGAAAACAGTTTATAGATCATTGATACTGAAGGAAATTTTCAAAAAGATTTTCTATCACTGATGGTTAAATCTATGCATAAAGAACCCAAAAATTCAGAAACTGCTTTTAGCTGATGCCACAATGGCTGGTTCAAGGTACAGAACCTTATTTGAGTTTATAAATGGAAGAGTGGATGCACTGAACCAGTGCTCAGGCTTCCTAACTCCATGTGCTTCCTGCTAAACAGCTAGCCTTTCAGTGCTGGGTGCCCAGAGCTACATTCTTGCAATTTCAGTCCTTGCCTATTAAATTCCAGAGAGATATTTTAAGAAGGAAAGAGTCTGCTCAGTGATAACACTGTCACTGGTGCATTCTATTCTAGACCTGTAAGATGTGGCTGGGCCCCACAGCTTCCACTGGACAAGCACCTAAGAGAGAAAATACTGGTGATACACAACTGCTGCTAGCTTTGGGTCTGGATATGAGCTTGTAATTGCAGCCAAGTCTTACAACTGAAAAGAACACACACATGTTTGAGAAGGAGCACGAGGGGGGGGGGGGACCACACACGGGACGGGGACGACGACATCAGGATGTGCTGCTGATCCATTAGTCTCTCACTACAAAACGCATTTACTGTACACGTTTTGCTGTAAATTTTGAATACTAAACATTGAATCAAAAGAAACACTAAGAGGCATTGACATAAAATATAAAATACAGTCAAAGACAGAAGGGACTAAGGAAGGTTCTGGAAGCTGCAAATCAGAAAACACCTTGTTTCCCTTTCATGCTCAACTCTAGCTTTTGTGTTACCAGATTCAAACATAAAAATGAGGCAACAATCAGTGAGGCAGGCCAAGGGAATCACTTCCTGGCCTTCTGTTAAAACAAGTGTGTTAGAGGTCAGGACCAAAGACCAGAGGAATTTACAATTGCTTGTGCTGGTGTAGTGGTTTATTCTTAGAACTTGGGAGGCAGAAGCAGGTAGATCTCTGTGGGGCCAGCCTGGCCCATGCAGCAAGTTTCAGGCTAGCCAAGGCTACATATTGAGACTCTATCTCAAAAACCAAAAAATTAGCTGGGCGGTGGTGGTGCACACCTTTAATCCCAGCACTCGGGAGGCAGAGCCATGTGGATTTCTGTGAGTTCGAGGCCAGCCTGGTCTACAGAGCAAGTTCCAGAACAGGCTCCAAAGCTACACAGAGAAACACTGTCTCAAAAAAATCAAAAGAGTAAAACAAACAAACAAACAAACAAACAAAAAACCACCAAAACCACCAAAAATTGAAACAAACAAAAAACCCCAAATGCATGTTCTGGACTCCATGCAGAAAATGCTTTGGTAACGTTTAACTTTTTTTTTGAGGCTTTATTATTTTTATGCAAGGCAGGGATTGAGATAGGGTTTCTGTAGCCAAGGCTGAATTTGAGCTCTTCCTGCCTAAACGTCTTTAGTGCTGGGATTACAGGAGTGAGCTAATGACACTAGACTCAAGATTTTTTAAGTAGAAAGAATATACTCCAACCATAAAACAACCATATAAGTGTAATAAATATATAATCCAGGGACACCATCTCCTGTTATTACCGAGCTTTATGGACTATGTGCAACTGTACGTGCTACACTTTTTTGGAACATGATCGGTAGCTTATGACTTTTCCATGTAACCAGACAACAACACAGGAAGACCCAGCATCTAAGGTTCTTTTATAAGGAAAATTTTTGACTGCAATACTTTTGTTTTATAGGTATATAAGCATGTATTAATTACATGTAATGACATTATTACACATTGCATTTTCATACAAATACTCCCCTCCTACTCCTGTTGACATCCTTTCTCTTCCCAACTACTACTCTCTTGTACTTTTATGTATACATTTTTCTTCTTGTGAACCAACAAGCTTAACTAGGTTTACTTACAGGAGCACAAGTGAAGGGTTATTTTCAGGAGCATGGACCACCCACTAGTGGTTACACCACTGAAGAAAATGTGTCTCTCTTCCACTGTGATCTTTAACTGCTTTAGATCCAAGGGGGGTTAGGACTTTGTTAGACCTCCTCTCTACTTGATGGAATGAATACTCAAGGGCATGATCATGGGCAAGTCTCAGGCAGATGTCCTCAGCTACTGAGAGAGGGTTCAGGAGTGTCATGGCCGCACTGTACCTGGAAGACAGCCCTGCCCCGTCCCTTTCTCTCTGGCTCCTACAGCCTTTCCACCTCCGTCTTCTGCAGTGCTTCCTGAGCCTTGGAGGGACGATACAAACAAATTCTTTTCTAGAACCTGTCTCAAAAGATGTACACCCCACACCCTGGGGTTCTCCTGAGGAAATGAACCACTCCTTTACGACTCCCATTGTGATTTGTCAGGCAAGTTCAATAAAGGACATTTAACTGATCCTGTATTTAGCTTCTTCAGCCCACAATTATGTTTATGTTAGACATTCATTTTCTTGAGATCGTATCTCCTTTCTGTACGTTGTTTTCCTCTAAGATTGTTTTGTGTTAACAATTTTAAAAAGATAATATATGCTCCTAATAAGGTTTAAATATTTTCTTAACAAAGCTTTTTTTGTTTTGTTTTGCCTTTTTTTTTTTTTTTTTTTAATTTTTTTTGTTTTTCAAGACAGGATTTCTCTGTGTAACAGAACTAGCTGTCCTGGAACTCATTTTGCAGACCAAGCTAGCCTCAAACTCAGAGATCCACCTGCCTCTGCCTCCCAAGTGCTGGGATTAAAGGTGTGCCACCACCATGCAGCTATTTACAAAGATTTTACCTTTTGTCATACCAAAAGTTCTCATGTTGGGCAGGTGAGATGGCTCAGTGGTTAAAGGTGCCTCAGTCCGAAAACTCCCAGGCTCCACAGGGTGAACAAAGAGAATGGGCTCTTACCAGTTTTCCTCTGCCCCCACCCACACATATACTGTGGCACTAGCATGCCAAACAAATCAATACAGATGCAAACAAAATAAATAAGATGTAAATGAAATTTTAAGAAACTTCAAGTGCTATGGGAGAATCCGCATATTCATAACCCAGATTTCAAATTTACCTATTAGACAAACTACTTAATAGCAGATAAACACTTCAAAATTTTGAGAAAACTAAAACCAAACCTAGTTTATGGGTACAAAAAGGCACAAATGCTATCTAAACTTGTAGGAAATCATTTTACATATTTGTACACTGTACACAGAACATTTTTTTCTTGCTTTGTTTGTGGAACTTTGAAGAATGCCTCCACTTGAGCAGGGGGCATTGTGCAAATAAGGGTTTTATCTTAGAGGAATGAGCCACAGCAGATTTAAGTATAACGCTACAGAATTATTTTCTTTTAAGTATAGAAACTGAAAGAAAGCCCTCTTTACCAAAGCATATTTGGTAAAATATGAAAAACAATAAAGCTTGGTGTGGAGGCTCATGCTTATAATGCCATCATTTGGGAGCCTTAGGTAGTCAGACTGTCACAGGTTCTTGGCTGCATTGTGAGTTCTAGACAAGCCAAAGACCCATTTTAAAAAGCAAACAAACAAACAAAAAAAACCAAAAAAAACCCCAAATAAATAAAAACCCATCAGAATTAACAAAAACCACACCAACAAAACAAAAACAAAAAAAACCCAACCAAATAAATAAAAACTTATATGAGAATTAAAAACAAAACCCCCACACCAACAATACAAAATATTTGTATACACTGCATAACACAAATAACCTGGCTCATAATGTTAATCTAGGCTGAAAGGATTGAGACACATAGTGGGTTAGAAGACATGTCCTATCATGGAGATAAACTCAACTGAGGAGGTAAACTTTATGCAGTCGTCTTTGTGCCAAGAGAAGAAACATCTCTGAACTACACTTATTTAAGATAAATTACAAAACATTTGACTATTTACTCTGAAACTCATATCCTCTCTGACCTTGGTGATGAGAATTCGGTACTTTTCTACTAAGTGGTCGTTGTTGTGGCAGCCTGCTAGCAGCTGCCAGACTTCTCCACGAAGAGCTTCTGGGACACCACTTCTCACTAAGGATGGCAACTGCTTCGGTCTCACATTCAAGTTGAGATGCCTAAAAATAAAAGCCGCAATTCATTACTTCATCAAAGGAAGATGCTCTGAAAACGTCTTAATGAAAAGAAAACGGTTTACAAAGACATGAGAAGGTAACACAGTAATAATAATAAAAACTGAAGCAGTAACATGGCACCTGCAAACCACTCTAGTATCTTTATTATTATTATTTTTAGTTTTTCAAGATGGTTTCTCTATGTAGCTTGAGTGCCTGTCCTGGATCTCGCTCTGTAGACCAGGCTGGCCTCGAACTCACAGAGATCCGCCTGGCTCTGCCTCCCGAGTGCTGGGATTAAAGGCGTGCGCCACCACTGCCTGGCTTTAAATAAACTTTTACTGACACACAATTATGAGTATTTTTCTGGTTACTATTTATGATTGTTTTGATTTTCAGTAGCAGAGGTGAGTAGTTGTGACAGACTGTTATTGGGCGACGATGTCTTAAATATTTGCTATTTGGTCCTTCACAGAAAATTTTGGTAACCCTAACTTAAATTTCTTTCAGAATGACTTTAGCCATTGACAGTATTAACTCTACATATAGACTAGCATACTATTTTATACTAAGGCCATAAGTGCTCTTATCTTCCAAGAATCATATTCAAATGAGCCTGAAAAGTGACACACAAAGATACTTACTACTACTGTATTAAAATCCACTTTTGTAAATAAACTAGCTTCAGGAACAGACTTATGTTAAAAAGTTCTGGCTCTGCGTATTAGAATGCTTACCCTGTGTGTGAAAAAGCAGAAGTTTGTCATATTATAGTTGAAAGAGTGCATATACGTCGGCACTGTGCTTGGCATATGGTAAATGTTTAAACTAGGATTACTACAGCCTTGAAATCGATAAATTTTTAACAACAGGACTACTAGTAATTTTACAAACTTCTAAATTCCATGCTCCTACAATGCTTCCTATGCACAGAGCACAGACAAAACCGATGAGATGGATGGGAGAGGATAGATTATCACGTATCTGAAGACATGACTCCAACAGCAGAAGCAGTTGAAGCAAATCTGATGACAGCAAGACAAACGGGAGCTCAGGTAACGCACTGAAGAGTGGGGGACAGCTGGCTATGAGGAACAAAGTTTGACAACAAAACAAAGACATTAAACAAAATGTGCTGGATTCATAGAATTCAATGAGCTCTCGCCTGGTGTGTCCCAGCACTGGGAGGCAGAGGCAGGCAGATCTCTGAGTTCAAGGCCAGTCTGGTCTACACAGTGAGTTTGAGATCATCATGTGTAGTGCTGGCCCTTAGGACCATGAAATCTGCTGAGACACAGCTTTACTAAAAATACAGTGAAAGACTTAACAGTCAAAACTTCTAAGAGAAAAACACTAATGTATGATGCCCATAGGGCACTTTAATGACAACCTAAATAACCAGAGCATCTGCAATATAGACGTGAGCAGAACACTTTCAAACTCAGCTTTTTCCTCCAAGACATCCTACCAAGGAAGAAAAGATACTACATATATGTTTCTTTTTTTTTTTTTCCCCGTTTTTTTCGAGACAGGGTTTCTCTGTGTAGCTTTGCGCCTTTCCTGGGACTCACTTGGTAGTCCAGGCTGGCCTCGAACTCACAGAGATCCACCTGGCTCTGCCTCCCAAGTGCTGGGATTAAAGGCGTGCGCCACCACTGCCCGGCCTACATATATGTTTCATCAGAGTACCTCTAATTATGCTATCAACACCTGAAGGCAATATACTCTTTGTAAACATGCTGAAGAATAGTGCCTCCTAACACTGCGTTGTCAAACGCTTTTTTTGTTTGTTTTTAGACAGGGTCCCTGGCTGGCCTAGAATTCATTATGTAGACCAGGCTGGTCTCAAACTCAGAGATCCTCGACCTCCTGAGTGCTGGTACTTACTATCTATCTATCTATCTATTTATCTATCTGTCTGTCTGTCTGTCCGTCCGTCCGTCCGTCCGTCCGTCCATCCATCCATCCATCTATCTATTTATTTATTTATTTACAGAGTTTCTCTGTATAAAAGCTCTGGCTGTCCTAGAACTCGCTCTAGACCACGCTGGCCTCAAACTCACAGAGATCCTCGATCTCCTGAGTGCTGGTATTTACTATTTATGTATTTATTTGTTTGTTTGTTTATTTATAGACAGAGTTTCTTTGTATAAAAGCTCTGGCTGTCCTAGAACTCGCTCTAGACTAGGCTGGCCTCAAACTCACATAAATCCGTCTGCCTCTGCCTCCTGAGTGCTCAGATTAAAGGCATGTGCCACCATGCCCAGCAAGTGCTGATATTTAAAGGCATGAGCCACTATGTCCAGCCAAATTCTTGGGTTTTAGACACAATTTTGCTATATAGCCCAGGCTGGACTTGAAGTTTTAATCCTCCTGCCTCCACAGCTCAATGCTGAGACTGTACACATGCTCCACCATGCCTATCTTGGGAATCAGCCACGTTTTATTTTGCAGTTCTGAGGATTAAAGTGAGGGACTCAAACTGGCAAGTACTCTACTATAGAATTATATTCCCAGACTAAGCCTAAACTGGGAACATATAAATTAGGCAGTGGCAGCACATGTCTTTAATCCCAGCACTCAGGAGGCAGAGGCAGGTGGATCTCTGTGAGTTTGAGGCCAGCCTGGTCTACAGAGTCAGTTCCAGGACAGCCAGAGCTGTGATACAGAGAAACTCTGTCTCAAAAAACAAAACAAAACAAAAACCACCTGGGGACATACATATAACATAAAAATAATGGATACAGCAAGGCTGTATATATGATATCCCATATCATGCTTGGGATACAATGCTTTGCCATTCCAGGTATCATTTGTAACAGGTAAAGAAAAACTCTACCTGAGGTTTCTACTATGTAAAACACACACACACACACACACACACACACACACACACACACACACACACACACACAGAGTGTTACCATCCTCTAAACTTCTCTAATCATTGGGTATTAGCACTGGGAGTATAATTTTTTCCCTCTTAACAATTTAACAGATTTATTTAGAATTGTTATAAAAGGTGAACTGTTGTTTTGTTCACAGAAGTATTCTGACTAACATCAATGCTTTTTTGCCTCACACTAATATTAAAATTTCCCACACAAATGGCAATGGGAAAACTGCCAATATCTGATTTCTGTCCCCTATTTTTCTACTTGCCAATTGTGCTTAGATTCCTTTAAACTCCATAGGGAAAATTATCTAACACTGGGAATTACCAATAATTGGAAGAGAGGAAAACAAATCGTGAAGATGAATCCCATCACAGTGGATTCTTAAGCAAGTTCACCACGTGCATGGCCTGCTAACAGGTGTTTTCTGGTAGTGTAACTGATAAATATTTGGCCTGGATAATATGCAGATTGGTACCTTCACAAGGGCAAACAAGACATGACTCATCTGCCTCCTGCAGAGCACCCAATAGTTACATTTTGGAAGCACATATTTGTTTTGAAACCCTAAGGAATTTCTTACACCAGAGGCTGTAAGGATGTCTAAATTCTAAGTCCAACGGACTCCTGATAGCATCAATTTCAGAGTACCACAGAATCAGGCCTGTGACCATTACTTTCCTCACTTCGCTAGTAGAGGGCACACTCTTACAAACAGATTTTGTAGCCACAAGTAGATTTGTGGGGCTGTCTCCTTTGATAGACATTTTTCTATCAATGAGACTTTACTAGGCTTCTGATAAGTCTCAGACTGATTCACATCTCCGATGTTATCCTTATAAATGTCTATTAGATTCTAGAATGAGGCTTTATTTGCAGATTTCTAGTATCAGTTCTAGATTGAGAACTAGGTAAGATTCCCTATCCATGAAATCAGAGTGACAGATGAACAGCAGACCGATTCTATAACTCACCATTTTGACAGTAGTTCTCCCCATGTTTCAAGAATTTTTTCTGCACATTCTTTGGATACATCACCAAATCCACTCAAGAGAGGTTCATCATTATCTGTAATAAGCAAAATTCATGTTTATCAAAAAAGTGGGAATATAAAAAGCAAATGCAAACTTTTATTATATATTTATCTTATTATATATTTAAATTATTATAAAGTCATTAATATATGTTCTTAGTATTGATGTATAAATGTATAAACCCTGTCTAAGGTGCAATGCTTTTATAACCTGTTTAATTCTCCTTTGCTTTCTATTTATAACCTGTTTAATTCTCCTTTGCTTTCTATTTATAACCCGTTTAATTCTCCTTTGCTTTCTATTTAAGTCTTTATTATATCAATTATAGGAAAGAGTCATTTATCTATAAAATAAACAACTCAAAATGTGGAATGTTCTTTCTCCTTTTCTAAGTGTATAGTTTTATATGCAAACGCATTTAGCAGTTTTATTTAAAATAGTAAACAACAAACTTAGTTACCTAAGAGTCTAATAAAGGAGTAGTGGAAAGTGATGTTTTGTTGTTGAATCTTCTCTCCGTTTGTCTCCCCAACACTCTTTCCCCACTTTTACATTTACATATTTTAAAATGGTGTAATGATGCCTAATACTTTGCATACTAATTTAAAAAAATAATGAATTATGACACGTATACAAGGTAACTGAATGCAAGTGTTTGTGTTTACATAATGATATAATAAAAATATGGAGACTTAAATTGCCAGTATGATCTGTTAAAAACAGCAAACAGATGGCAGTGGAGCACATTAATTTCACTACCTGAGTGAATTATGAATTATCATGAATATTTTTCTCTGTTCTTTCATGATGTTACAACTTTCTAAATGTTCCACAGAATGACATTAATTTATAACAGAAAACAGAACATTAAAAAGGACAAAATTAATAACTTAAAATTTAAATAACTAAAATTAACTAATTAAGAATTTAGAGGGTGCTAGAGAGATGGCACAGTGGTTAAGAACAGCGGCTACTCTTCCAGAGAACCTGGTTTTAGTTCCCAGCACCCATATGGTGGCTCACAACCATCTGTAACTCCAGTTCCAGGGGATCTAAAGCCCTTTTCTGTCCTCCTTGGACACCAAGAATGCACATGGTGTACATACACATTAAAAACATAATAAAAATTAATTAATCAAGAATTTAGAGAATATAAAATATGCAGGTGGTAAAGTAAGGCTGAGGACATAGCTCAGTGACAGACAATATCTGAGACTTAGCTTAGCATACCTGAGACCCTGGGTCACACCCAGCACCAAACCTTAGGAAACAGAAGGTGACAATGGCTATTATCTACTTAATCCTCTTTCTGGACACTGCAAGGTTCTCAATGCTTTGCTTTCAGTATTTAGGATAACGTTGTTTCACTGCTTTCTTAGTCATATGCCTAGAAATGGACTTCCTAAGTTAAAAACACCATTACTTTTTAGGACTTAGTAATTACCTGACCAACTGTCTTCTCAAACAGTTGTACTAATTTACATTCTCACTAAGTGGGTGAGCAGCACTTGTCTTCACATATTTTCACGGCAAAACTGCGAGGATAGCATCACCATACACCTCTCCTCAAGAGAGGACTACCACAAAGCACCGACTTTAAAAGCTCATAAATCTTTGACACCTATTATTAAACTCCCTACATGGTAACGTTTTGGATATTATCATAGTTTTGATTGTGAGACAAGGGAAAGACAGACTGAATATAAATGAGATATTCCTGTATATTAACAATAAGAAGAGAAAAAGCTCAAGACACTAAGGTCAATTTCCCCAAACTCATTAGGACGCCAGAATGACACTACTTCGTAATTTCTCAACTTCCGATTCATTAAAATATCCACCATACAACCTGGGAAGAAGACAAAAAAATGTGCTAAAATGGGCTAGGTGCTGCTGGTGAGATCCAATCATACAATGAAATCTGTGTAATGTCAAGAAAAATGTGCTAACATTTACATGGGGTGTTAAGTCCTTTATAAGCAGTAGGAAGATCTATCTTTCACAATTCTCTCCTACTGCTCTAAACCCTTCAATAAATCTCAACAGTTATAACCTGGAATTTGTCATTAGAGTCCCAGGTACACAGGTTAGGGGTAGAGAAAGAGAATGCAAAGTCATTTCAAGTTTCAGAATATTGTTTTGTAAGTGCTCTATTTCCTGTCAGATGCCTTGTGGGTGAGAAACCTCTCTGGAAATTAGACATTTTCCCCAGGAACCATCTATAACTTGTAGTGTCATTGAATCTGATGCCCTCTTCCAGTGTGCAGACATAAATGTAGACAAAACACCCTCATACAAAAAATAAATAAATCTAAAAGAAAGAAAGAGAGAGAGAAAGAGGTTTGGCAGGGGAATGTCAAACTGCATCTGACTTAAAAAAAAATACATGGGCGTTTTTTGCATTTCAGTGATTTATGAGAACTAAATGCAGAAGATGAAAACAGACTTTAACTCAGACTGTAAGTACATTTGATTCAATGTACTTGATTTGATTTGATTTGATTCAAATTATGACTGCCATTTTCTATCCATGTAGTTTGAAATTTACTTTTCTCTGATTTTACTTCTTGACGTGAAAAATGAGGACAATAATAATTTCTATTTTTTAGGCTTACTGTGAGGATTATGAGAATAAGGCACCTTGTTACCACACAATAAGCACTTAATCATTAGACATTAATAGTTCTAAAACTGAACATAAGGTGAATAACCACAAGACAGAGGAACTTACACCCCCCCCCCAAAAAAAAAGAGTACCTATAAAGCCAGTGCTTACTCTAACTTGAAAACACGCGCGCGCGATCATGGGTATTTATCTCTTTTAACAAAGTTAATCATTCCTTGCACCTCTATATTTTTGTTAATGTGATTTCTTAGCCAGAAATGTTCAGAGAAGCCCATTCATCTCCACTGAGTTTTTGCACTTTCAATTCCAGCTCAAAAATTACTCTTATGATGTTCCACAAACTCCTTCCGGTGAACAATGAATTTTACAAATTTCAAATGAACTTCACAGATTCAAACTCAAATGATCTTCTATCATCACCAGTTTCATTCATTAGAAATGAAGCCCTTGTACTGTTAGGAGCTAGACAACCATTGTGGAATGCTTTCCTCTTCTGTGTCTGAGACTTCCTCTAGTCTTCACTTCTGTGTATTGCCATTAAATAGTGACCAGATTATAAAATCTCATTTTCCCCAATCTGATTACAAGTACCTTAAAGAATGCCAAATGTGGGCTGGTGAGGCGGCTCATTGGGTAAAGGTGCTTGCTGCTATGCTTGGTGACCTCAGGGTAATCCCTGCAACCCACAGGGTAAAAGGAAAGAACAGATTCCAGCCAAGTTGCCCCCTGACCTTCACAGGTGCACTGTTATATAAGTACAAAACACATGTGCACACAGAAAGAGAGAGAAAGAGAGAGAGAGAGAGAGAGAGAGAGAGAGAGAGAGAGAGAGAGAGAGGAGGGGAGGGGGGCAGGCCAACGTTGCTTGTCTGTGGGGGATGCTCACAAGTGCTCACGGAATGAACTCCACACCCCACCACCAGCCCCCAAGAAGATGAAGCTGCAGTAGTGTGGACAGCCCTCTACCCTACACACAAACCAATCTGTCTACACTTACCTTCTTCTTCATCATCTTCTGGAGGAGAGGGGATCATGGAGCTCTGGGATCCAGACTGTGGCAGGCGAGCTGAAGGACTGGCTGTAGTTTTCCTCCGCTCTCTCTCTGACTCACTTTCCAAACACACAACTTCATATAAAGTGTCAGCATTATTCTTCCTCTCCTTCTGCTTTATCTTGACAACAAAAGAAAGAACAGATCATATAGCAAATTTCTTTGTTTTAATTATCACTTTTGGTTTTGTATTGAATGTAAGAATAAATGGTGTTTTCTTGAATTCTACACCAAATGTAACCTTTATCAAGTAGAAAAGCTTATGTTAAGACTTAAACCTTTCCCAGCATTCAGGAGGCAGAGGCAGGTGGATCTCTGTGAGTCTGAGGCCAGCCTGGTCTACAGAGGGAGATCCAGGACAGCCAGAACTACATAGTGAGACCCTGTCTCGAAAGACCAAAAAAAAAGAAAAAGAAAAAGAAAAAAAAAAGACTTAAACCTCTTGGGCCTGGCATGATAGTGCACACCTTTAATCCCGGCATGTGGGAATCAGAAGCAAGTGGATCTCTGTGAGTTCAAAGCTAGCCAGGGCTACATAGAAACCCTGTCTCAGACAGACAGACAGACAAACACAAAAAACCTGTTAAGAAAATTGAACACTTTAAGTGTTTTATAGTTTTATCTGTCATTAAAATAATCACCAATACTTAGTTAATGTGAAAGCTAACTGTCCTGTGTCTTTCCAATAAATTTAAGATGTCTTTTCAAGTTTCCTACTTAAAACCACATATCAAAACAGTTCATACAATCTAAAAATTTAGCTCTAAGAAAATCCTATTTTTCTCTTGGTTAATTCAAATAGTACACCAGAGATTTTCTTAACTCCAAAGCTACAATTCAGGGTGGGAAAAGTACAATGAGTGGGAATGAACAGCCAAAAAGACATCAATAAAAATTCCAACAATTTTGCTAAGTGAAATCAATCTACATTGGTTTTTACTTTTAGGCAAGCACCGTAAACAATTTACAAAGGCCTAATTAAAGAAAAATAAGACATACATATACAATCCTGTCAGTATAATACGTATTTTCAACACCATAACATTCTTATTATTGGCAGTTGGAGGAGAAGAGAAGGTTAATGTAAGATATGGAGAATAAGGCTGAAGGCACAGAAAGGTGCATGCACAGCAGATAGACAGTGGAGGACGAGGACCTCCACAAGGTACAGGAACACCAGAATGACTCTACCATCCCAGTCTCCACTTGGCTTTTCATTAGAAACATTACCCAATCTTGGGAGTAAGGCCAAGATGATGGCAACATGTCCTTCTAGTATCATTTTGAAGGCCAGCAGTCCCTGTTGCAGTAAGCATCTCCGCCAGGAGAGGCCAAGCGCAGCCACAGAGTAAGCACAACAAAACCTCGTCAACAGTAACCGTGCGGAGCAGACAACCACAGGCTATCTGATTAGTTAACACCTGACTCCAGGATTGCTTAGCTTTCTAGACTATATATTTGTTTCTAATTTAGCTGCTCATAATTAATAAAGGACTCTGGTTCTGTGATGTGACATAGCAGCCTGCAGGTTTGTGTCTAGGACATATGAAAATGATTTCTGTCAAAGACAACCCAAAGGGGACCTATAGGATACTAACCTTAGTAATCTTAATATAACTTTTTTTTTTTTTAAAAGAAGGACTGCATAGTCCCAAGATCTTAAATACTTAAGAGTAAGTTTTATCATCTTACTGGTTAATTCATTAGTGAACTATATTAAAATCCTTGATACATATTAATCCTGAATTGTAAACTTCCTTGGTAGGAAAATACTATTTAAATCTTTTATTTTTAATTAATTTATTTTTTATTTTACGTGCATTAGTGTATGTATGTCTGTGTGAGGGTGTCGGGTACCCTAGAACTGGAGTTACAGACAGTTGTGAGCTGCCATATGGGTGCTGGGAATTGAACCCAGGTCCTCTGGGAGAGCAGTCAGTGCTCTTAACCACTGAGCCATCTCTCCAGCCCCTACTATTTAAATCTTTTGTTTTGATGTAATTTTGTTAAATTGCTCTGAAAACCAAACCAAACACAGTCTCACTGTGCAGCCTGGCTAGTGTGAAGACAACAGCCGAGAGCCACTTGCTGCTGCCTTCCAAGTGCTAGATTTAAAGACACGCACCAACGTGCCTGGCCTTTACTGCTCTTTAAAACATCACTTAATTGCTATCTGAAACACCGAATATTAGCAACACATACTAAAAGAATACAAAAACAAGTAAACGTTTGTTTCTCCAAGACTACAAAAGGTAACTAATATCATTCACCTAGAAAGTCCTCTTTCACAATAATATGCCTTGTGACGTTATACAGAGTTAAGAATGGGATCAGGCTGTTAAGTTAATAACATCGCATGTGAAAATATTCACTGTTCAAGGGCACGGGATTCATTACACTACTTAAAAAACTTCTGTTTGTCTCGAAACCAAAAAAAAAAAAACAAAAAAAAACAAAAAAAAAAACAAAAAACTTCTGTTTGAATTTTCTATAATTAAATAATTAAAAGCTTTTAAATTGGCCGGGCGGGTGGTGGCGCACGCCTTTAATCCCAGCACTCGGGAGGCAGAGCCAGGCGGATCTCTGTGAGTTCGAGGCCAGCCTGGTCTCCAAAGCGAGTTCCAAGAAAGGCGCAAAGCTACACAGAGAAACCCTGTCTCGAAAAATCAAAAAAAAAAGCTTTTAAATTTACATTTTGCAATACATATCTTTTATAAATATTGAGTAATTTAAATATGTGAGTTTCTAAACTGTTATCATACATTCAAATAAACAAAAATAAGTTACAATATATGTATTGTATACAATATATAAATTATATAATTATAAAAAAATCAATCTGATAGGAAAAAAGAATAGACATGGATAGATGAAGACATCTCCTGTTCCTGGATAAGATGATGTCTCCTTAATAGAAGTAACCTTTTCCCAGAGCTAAACTAGTCTATTTAAAAACATTTATTTAAAAAATAAAGAGTATGTAGGAAAGTCCATAAACACTGGAGTATTTAGAGAAGGAAAGTGACCCACCACATATAAAGACATAAAGTCTTTGACATCAATGCTTTACCAATGGATCAGGAAGGAAAAACCCCCAAAGAGGGCCAAACTTACATGAAAAGTGGATAAAGGGAGCATCATAAATCACCGGACGTTATAATGGTTAATGAATTTCTCCTGGACAACTGGATGGCCCTTGGGAGATAAAGTCAGCCGCACATTTCAGTGAACAGCAGGATCACTACATGAAACACTAATGAGTCATTGTTCTAGAAACATCATGACAGAAAGTCATAGAAAATGTGAAAATTATTTTTAACTTTTCAATTTTGATGCCAAATTCACAAGTTTTAAAAGGAAAACTTGATAAATTCAAGTACATAAAAAGAAACAATGTGACAAACTAAAAATGCCTATACACACAAAAGAAAGAGACAGGAGAGGGGTAAGGAAGAAAAAGGAAAAGAAAAAACCCACAGTACTTAGAATCTACAAAATGTATTACACCAAGAACTATCAGCTAAATACAAAGGGGGAAAAACTTACTTTTACAAAGAGAAGAGCCAGTGAACCCCACTTAACTGATCACACTCCTACTGAGAGCGGTGCAAAAACCCGGCATCAAGCATTTCCTAAATTAGCAGTGAAAGATCTCTCTAGTATATTAAAACATGCTGCGTCCTAGGAGCTGGAGATATGGGTCAGCAGTGCAGACCACTGGCGGCTCTTCCAGAGGACATGACTTTGTTTCCTAGCACCCATATGGTGGCTCATAACGATCTGTAATTTCCGTTCTGGATCAGACATCCTCTTCTGGCCTCTTTGAGCACCAGTCACCCAAGTGGTATACTGTAGTATACAGACAACTATGAGGGCAACATCAACAGACATAAAATAAACATTTTAAAAATAGATTCTTTAAAAAATGTTGGGATATTATCTTTGTATTTTATGTGTATAGTATGTCTGTGGTGTACATATGTATGTAGTATGTAGTGTATATGTTTGTGTCTGTGGTATATGTATGTATGGTATATGCACATGCCATGTCTGTGGTATATGTGTGTCTGTGTGGTATGTCTGTGGTGTGTGTGTATGTGTGTCTATGTAGTATATCTGTGGTATATGTGTGTCTGTGGTGTGTGTGTGCGCGTGCGCACACACGTGCATGTGTGTAGTATTCTGTGGTGTATGTATATGACTGGGTAGTATGTTTGTATTATATGTGTGTCTGTGGTGTATGTGTGTGTGTGTGTGTGTGTGTGTGTGTGTGTGTGTATGTGTGTGTGTTTGTGTGTGTGTGGTGTGTGTAGTATTCGGTGGTGTGTATGACTGTATAGTATGTCTGTTATATGTGTGTCTGTATGTCTATGAAGTATTCTGTGGTGTGTGTCTGTGTTGTGTTGTGTGTGTGTGTGTGTGTGTGAGAGAGAGAGAGAGAGAGAGAGAGGGAGAGGGAGAGGGAGAGGGAGAGGGAGAGGGAGAGGGAGAGGGAGAGGGAGAGGGAGAGGGAGAGGGAGAGGGAGAGGGAGAGCATGTGCAGAGATCAGAAGAGGACTTTATAGCTGTCCTGTTCTATCCCTCTCCACCTTACTTCCTTGAAACAGGATCACCCACTGAACTAGAAACTCACCTTCTCAGCCAGGCTTGTCTTAGCCCCTCAATAATTGGGTTCCTAGGGTTGTGGGGCCATAGCCACCCATTTATGTGGGTGACAGGGATTCAAACTGAGATGCCCGTGCTTGTTCGGTAGGCACTCTTAGCCACAAAACCCATCTCCCCAATCCCCAAATTTGGCAGATGTGTACTAGTTTATTGCATATGCCATGTACACACACACAGAGTAAATGAGAACAAAAGGCCCAGGTTATCAGCTATAGTTATATTAATTAATTACCTCTATGACTTTGGTGACATCACTTAAGTTTTTCAGGTGATATTAACTTCATTTGTAAAATAACAATTACATACAAGATTAGATTCCTTACAGCTTATTTGGCAGTGAGAAGTCTGTAATTTATTACTATGCATGAGTGTGAACATGCATGCATGTGGAAGTCAAAGGGCAGCGCTGATGAATTAGTCTCCTTCTGGTATCTAGTTGTTTGTGCCACACCGCTAGCTGGCCCTGCAGCTTCTGGACTAATTTCCTGTCTCTGTCTCTCCTCTGGCTGTGGGAATTCTGGGGTTACAGACATACATGATCACATTTGGCTTTTTTACTTGGCATTCAGTAACCAAATATGAGGTATCTTGCCAGCCCCCAAATTCTATAGTTTAATATTTATCTTTTCACTTTTTAAATTTTTTTTACCTGCAGAAGTCAGAAAAGGGTAATGGATTCCCTGGAACTGGAGTTACAAATGTTAGCCCCGGTACATCTCTAAGAGCAACCTGTGCTCTTAATCCCTGACCCATCTCCTCTTCAGCTCCTTTCTCAGTCTCTTTAAAAGTTACGTTTATTCATTTACTATGGGAATGTGTGATGTGCACGTGTGTCATGCCACAGCCCTTGTGTGGAGCTCAGAGGACAATTAGCAGGATTGGGCCCATAATTTTATATTGTCAAGAATATCTGGTTTACACTCACTTATGCCACTATTGGAATATTTAGTATTTAGATCCTTTTTAGTAAATGTTATCTGACCATTTAGCTTAAAGAATGCAGTCTTTTTTCCGTACTAATTTAAGATTCTTTTCTAATATGATTCTAGCTTAATAAAACAATCCCAGACGGGAAGGCTTCCAACCTAAAAAGGACTTACTGAATCACCAGATAATTTTAGTGAAAGGAAAACAAGAAAGTTTTAAATATGCACACACACACACACACACACACACACACACACACACACACACGCACTAACATTTCTATAATTGCTTCCTCATATTTATAGTGAAAAAAAAAAACCCCACAAAAAAGTAAAAAACCAACAACCCAATGAAAGACTGTATTTTAAAAATTCTGTATTTTTCCGGGCGGTGGTGGCGCACACCTTTAATCCCAGCACTCGGGAGGCAGAGGCAGGCGGATCTCTGTGAGTTCGAGGCCAGCCTGGGCTACCAAGTGAGTCCCAGAAAAGGCGCAAGCTACATAGAGAAACCCTGTCTTGAAAAACCAAAAAAAAAAAAAAAAAAATCTGTATTTTAAAAATCTGCTCTGTAGTTCTATTTTCTTATCTGTCTGAGCAGAAATCAAAAGGGCTACAACTTTAAATTACTGCTTAATTTAAGTAAATCCTAAAAAATCTTTTTAGTAGAAAGACAAAACTAACATGTCTCTGTGGAAGAACCCTGGCTGACACTCAGAAGGCTGAGACATTATTGTGTTCATATTCTGTAAAATGTACTATTTTACATCTCTAGATAACTGTTTCCTCATCCGTGAGAATAGTACAATAGCTCACTGGATTGCTGTGAAAGTTACACAGGACAGACAGCAATGGCCACTTAAACTCATAACAGGAATGAATGTAGGCTACTAAGTTATAAGGAGTGTGATTAAACTGTTTGCAAGTGTCTAAAACTATGAAAAATTATTTAAATACTTTATACTTTACTGTTATGAAATATTCCTTTACATGGTGTGAAGGTATGTCACTGTGATTGGTTTAATAAAAAACTGAATGGCCAATAGCTAGGCAGGATTTTCAGGGCAGAGAGAATGCTGGGAAGCATGGCATGTAGGTGATGAGATAACAAGCCAGGTGGCAGCACATAGATGAATAGACACGGGTTAATTTAAGTTATATGAGCTAGTGAGAAACAAGCCTGAGCTATCAGCCGAGCTTTCATAATGAATAAGAAGCATCTGTGTGGTTTTTTTTGGGAGCTGGCTGGTAGGACAGAGAAAGACTCAATACACTTTACATAAAACTAACAGAATGTCCCAACTCTTTACTCTACCTACATTTTCCCACTCCCCATTCTGCCCACATTCACAGGCCCATGTACAAAATAAGACTTATCCAAAACAGATAAAATTGAAAATTATTAGGTTACTGCCCTCCTTTCAGCTTTCACATGTATATATCATTTTTTCAAAGTAAATATGGAAATTCAGTGTAAATTTGGTTTATAACCTTAACAAAGCATAGAGTAATCCAGTAACTACTTCATAGGTGTAATTTTGGCTAATTTAGCCTAACAATACGTCATTTACAGCCTAACTTAAAAAGTTAAGCGAAAAGTACTAGAATAACATAGGGTATATATTTTAATCTTTTCATGGAATTAAAACAAATATGTCCATGAAGAGGTACTCTATACTCAACTAGAAACATAATAGTCCTAAAAACCCATGCAGTCTTTAAAAATAAATAAGACTTACCTTCTCCAGCCTTGCAGGTCACACAGTCCTTAAACTAAGATAATAAGAAATTCCGAGAAAAATGCCAGTACCAGGGGAGTTCTTTTATGTCCTCTAACACAAGACTAATAAACTAGAACTTTAGTGAAAGAAACTTACAAGTTTCTTTCTTACTATATAAACATTATATAATTAGTTTCTATTAAGTAATTAAATATTAAATTATTTATTGCCTCTTGAACTAGATACTTTTAAATGATTTATCTTTATGTATATGGGTATTTTGCTTGCATGGATGTCTGTGTACCATGTGCATAAGTGGCTGAGAGACCAAAAGAGGATGTTAGATCCCCTGGAACTGGAGTTGTAGACGGTTGTAAGCCACCATGAGAGTACTAGGAATTGAACTCAAGTTCTCTGGAAGTAGAGACACTGCTCTTAAGCACTGAGACATCTTTCTAGATGTAGATATACTTTAAAGAATTCTTGCCCGTTATTCCCTAAACGTGCAGTAATGCTTGTGAATTGGTTTAATTTTTGAAGTGTTCTTCCCTAGGTGCTACTGTTCCATCTAAACAAAGAATGTTGCTGAGTGTGGCATAGGTCTTTAATTCTCAGCATTCAGAAAACAGAGGCAGAAGGATTGAGGGTTCAAGGCCAACCTTGACTGAATGAGGCTTTCTAAATGAGTAAATAAATAAATAAATAAATGTTAAACAATGTTCTCATTTATGACTTAGAATTTTCTGATTTTGTCACAGTACCTCTCAACTAAAAGGCACAGAGAATTTTTAATCCAACTTTACAGAATTTCTCATTAATGTCACAGTAACAGGATGAGGAAGATTCTAATATTGTGGCCAATTTAGAAGTCAGTAAACTTGAGACACATAGTTGAAGAAAACTGCTCAAAGTCATAAAGTTGGCCATTGGTTAAACCCAGGATGCTGATCTTATGTAATTTCTTGCTCCTGGAGACTCAGGGTTACTCTGTCTCTTAAGACAATACTGGAAAGAAACCCTTATTCTGACTTGGCTTGTTTTTGACTAAATATACTCATCATAACTAATCTGGATATAAAGTAAATCCACACATAACACTTTCATACATAATAATTTAATTTTGTATAGTAGAAAGTCAAAGTTACATAAATTCAATTAAAAAAATACCAAAAACCGAAATAAATAAAAATAACTACTGAGAACTACTATGGTATAAGTCTTGAGGATAAATGAGTGAATATTGCCTTAGCAGAGATTATAAAATGGCTAAGAAACATAAGAATATATTACATGGTATACAGTATACCAGGAAAGATGAAAGCTAGTTATATACATGTTATCTCTCTCTCTCTCTCTCTCACACACACACACACACACACACACACACACACACACACACACACACTGCTCTGTGTTGCAGTACCAGCATAAGAGTAGGCAAATTAACTGGGTACTCAGGATGAGTATTTGAGTGAATCTGAGTGCTCACAGGATGAGGAGATGAGCATTAGCCAATAAGATCCAGGAGGAAGTACTCCAAGGAGTAGCTGATAAGGAAAAGCTGACGACTGAGCCCTTAAGAACGTGCCTAGAGCAGTGTGCCAAGAAAAGGATGAGAAGACGTATCTACTGGGACCTAGAAGGTAACCCACTGATTACAGTCTGATAAGGATTTTGGCTTTTTAAAAAAAAAGAAAAAGAAAAGAATTTTGGCTTTAAAAAATAAGGATAAAGAGTTTGAAATAGAAAAAAAAAATGATATGACCTGACCTAAAGCAGGTATGTTTAAAACAGACCACAGGGGACAAAGATGGAAACAAAGAGATGACAAAAGAGTCGTTAGCATAATATAGATGAAAATGATGGCAATGAATGAGGGCTAACATAATTCAGGTGCAGAGAGTCAACAGATTTCCACAAACACTAGATATGGAGCACAAGGAATAAAAGAGTACAATTCTTGGAATAAGAAACGATTAGGTAAAGGCCATAAACTGTAACACTAAAGGCAGATAAGTAGAGCATTTGAGGGTGGGGGTAAGTCAGAGATGTCCTACAAATGAAGTGAGGAATAGGTATTTAAGGAGAAAGAAAAGAACATCTGTGTCAAATGCTGCAGAAAGGTAAAAAGAGATGAGAACTCAGGTTAGCAATTTAGGTCAACAGGGACCATGACTTCTTCCAAGACATTTGGATACACAGGAAGTATAGTGGAGACAGAGGTTGATGGTGTAGGTCAGTGGTAGACTACTTGCTCAACAAGAAGAATAAAGGAGGAAGAAGGAAGAAAAGGAAAGAAGACAGGAGGAATGAAGAAGGACGAGAGGGCGGGGGACAAGGAGACAGCTGCAATGGCTAAAAGAGATTAAAAGATTAAAGAGATTAAAAATAAGGACCACTAACTATGTGGTGGGAAAATTGAGAGCCAAGGAAGGCTAAAGAACATACCATATTTTACCTACTGCCATCACAGGAAAAACAAGTGACTCTTGTCAAAGTTAACTGCCATCTAAGAAAAAGCAAGAAGCAGATGCAGAGATTCATGGTCGGGTGCCAGGCCGAGCTCCAGGAGTTCAATCGATGAGAGAGAAGAGGGATTCTATGAGCGAGGGATATCGAGATCATGATGGGAAAACATACAGAGATGACCGGCCAAACTAGTGGAAACCCATGAACTGTGGACCAATAGCTGTGGAGCCCCCAGGGGACTGGACTAGGCCCTCTAGATAGGCGAGACAGTTGTATAGCTTGAACTATTTGGGGGGCCCCCTGGCAGTGGAATTGGGCTCTGTCCTTGGTGAATGAGCAGGCTTTTTGGAGCCCAGTGCCTATGGTGGGACACCTTGCCCAGCCTTGGTGCAGGGGGGAGGGTCTTGGACCTGCCTCAACTGAATGTACCAGGCTCTGCTGACTCCTTATGGGAGACCTTGCCTTGGAGGAGGTGGGAATGAGGGGAGCCTAGGGGGAAAAGCTGGGGGGCAGGATGAGGGAGGAGAGGGGGACCTGTGGTTGGTATGTAAAATCAATAGAAAATTTCTTAATAAAAAAAAAGATTATCTTTTTCAAAAGAACACAACAGAATATAAACTGTTAAATAATTAATCTGAAATTACAACACAGACAAATAAAGAGGAAGATATTACTCATCATTCCTTAAGGATCATTCAGTAATTTCTGAAGGAGCTATAATACATTATGCTCAAATGTTTCAAAGAAAAAATACTCAAAAAAGAACAAATAAACTCTCAGGGTAAAATAAAACCACTAAAACAAAAGAAAAACCACCAAAGAACTAGCTAGACATTCCAGAAATGAAAAATGTATGTTCGAAACTAAAAAAAAAAAAAAAAAAAAAAATTCCTTCATCAGACACAGCAGTGGACTGAGGAAGATGAGGACCTCTATCCAGTGAAAACTCACACTAAAAGAGGAGCAGTGAAGAAGATTTTACAAAGACAAGCACAAGGACATGTATTCAAGAGATGCTGAATGTCCTTTGGATGTGGACAAATGGAGCCCTGGATCGTCACAAAAGTATAGAATTACAGCAGGTGAGCAGAAGTTAAGAGATTATGTTTCTTTTTAATACATTTAAAAGGCATATGACTGTTTTGAAAGACCTAACGATAAATGATCAATCAGCGAGAGGTGTGATCCTACTTTCTTAGTACCTGGGAGACAAAGTACCTGCTTTAGTTTCAGAAAGAAGTTCTCAGTAGTGCTGCGTTTGCTGAAGGGCCAGAACAACCTTTCATTAGGTGAGCAAACTCGAACTTTCGTCTCCAGGAGAAATCGAACGGGCTCCTGTACTTCTGTTATCACCAAATCCACAGCTGTTGTCATGAACAGCACTTTATCTAAAAAGGGAGAGAAACGAGAAAGAAATAAAGGTGGAAATATATTTGTTCATGTAGTCACTGAAGAAGTAATTGGTTTTAATTGTAAGTATTCAAGATATCTTAAGGTCAACCATCAAGTGATCCTAGATAGCGTCCCAGAAGTAGAATTAGAGGGGGACAGTAGTCCAGCAGAAAGAAATACAGTCAGACCGTGCCTGCCAAAGTGCTATACATCTCTTAAGTCTCCTTCACAAACCCTTTACATTCTCAAATTTTAAATTTGGTTAATAATGGCTTTAAAAAAAAAACAACAGGTGTCCAAAACCAAAAAAAAAAAAAAAAAAAAAAAAGTAAACAGGAATCAACAATCACAGTCATTAATATCTCTTAATATTAATGGACACAATTCACCTATAAAAGGACACAGGCTAACAGAATGGACATGAAAACATGATCCATCCTTCTGCTGCCTACAAGAAAAACACCTCAACTTCAAAGACAGACATATCCTCAGAATAAAGGGGTTGGGAAAAGATTTTCCAATCAAGTGGACTTAAGAAGCAAGCTGGTGTAGCTATCCTAATATCTAACAAAATAGACTTCAAACTGAAATTAATCAAAAGAGATGGAGAAGGTCATTTCATATTCATCACAGGAAAAATCCATCACGATGAAATCTCAATTCTGAACATGTGTGTCCCAAATAAAAGGGCACCCACATTTGTAAAATAAACATTACTAATGCTTAAATCACACATCAAACCTCACACATTAACAGTGGGAGACTTCAACACCCCACTCTCACCAATGGACAGGTCTGCCAAGAAGAAACTTAACAGAGAAATAAGGGGACTAACAGATGTTATGACTCAAATTGACTTAAAAGATATCTACAGAACATTCCACTCAAACAAAGAAGAATATACCTTCTTCTCAGCACCTCATGGAACCTTCTCTAAATTTGACCACATACTCACTCACAAAGCAAGCCTAAACAGATTAAAAAAAAAAATTGGAATAATCCCCCTGTATCTTAACAGATCAGCATGAGTTAAAGTTGGAGTTCAACAACAACACAAATTACAGAAAGCCTATAAACTCATGGAAACTCAATAATGCTCAACCGAATCACCACGGGGTCAAGAAAGAAATAAAGAAATTGAAGACTTCCTAGAATTCAATGAAAATGAAAGCACAACATACCCAAACTCATGGGACATTATGCAAGCAGTTCTAAGAGGAAAGTTCATAGCACTAAGTGCCTACATAAAGAAGTTGGAGAAGCTGAGTGGCGGTGGCACACACATTCAATCCCAGCACTCGGGAGGCAGAGCCAGGTGGATCTCTGTGAGTTGGAGGCCAGCCTGGTCTACAGAGCAAGTTCCAGAACAGGCTCCAAAGCTACATGGAGAAACCCTGTCTCAAAAAACAAAAAAAAAAAACAAAAAAAAAAAAAGAAGTTGGAGAAATCTCACACTAGCAACTTAACAGCACACCTGAAAGCTCTAGAACAAAAAGAAGCTAACTCACCCAGGAGGAGCAGACAGCAGGAAATAATCAAACTCAAGGCTGAAATCAATAAATTAGAAACAAAGAGAACAATACAAAGAATCAATGAAATAAAGAATTGATTCTTTGAGAAAATTAACAAGATAGACAAACCCTTATCCAAAGTAAACAAAAGAGAGAGAGAATACCTAAATTAACAAAATCAGAAATGAAAAGGGGGAACATAACAACAGATATTGAGGAAATCCAGAGAATCATCAGGTCTTACTTCAAAAACCTGTACTCCACAAAATTGGAAAAATCTAAAAGAAATACACAATTTTCTTGATAGGTATCACATACCAAAATTAAATCACACCCAGATAAACAATTTAAATTTAAATTCCTATAACCCCTAGGAAATAGAAGCAGCCATTAAAAGTCTCCCAATCATGATACCCAAACCATACAAAGATGCAACAAAGAAAGAGAATTACAGATCAATCTCCCTCATGAACATTGATGTAAAAACACTCAATAAATATTGGCAAATCAAATCTAAGAAAACATTAAAAAAATCATTCACCATGATCAAGTAGGCTTCATCCCAGAGATGCAGGGATGGTTCAACATATGAAAAGCTGTCAATGTAATCAACCATATAAACAAAGTGAAAGAAAAAAAACCAACATGTTCATCTCTTTAGATGCTGAAAAAGCCTTTGACAAAATCCAATACTCCTTCATGATAAAGATCCTAGAGAGATCAGGAATACAAGGAACATACCTAAACATAATAAAAGTAATATACAGCAAGCTAACATCAAATTAAATGGAGAGAAACTCAAAGCAATCCCCCATAAAGTCAGAAACAAGACAAGGCTGTTCACTCTCTTCATATCTATTCAATATAGTAATCAAAGTTCTAGCTAGAGTAGTAAGACAACAAAAGGAGATCAAGGGGATACAAAATGGAAAGGAAGAAGTCAAACTTTCATTATTTGCAGACAATATGATAGTATACATAAGTGACCCCAAAAATTCTACCAGGAAATTCCTACAACTGATAAATACCTTCAATAATGTAGTGGGATACAATATTAACTCAAAATCAGTAGCCCTCCTATATACAAATGATAAATGAGCCAAGAAAGAAATCAGAGAAACAATACTCTTTACAATAGCCAAAAATAATATATCTTGGGGTAACTCTAACGAAACAAGTGAAAGACCTGCAATGACAAGAACTTTAAGTCTTTGAAGAAAGAAACTGAAGAAGATAGCAGAAAATGGAAAGGTCTCCCATGCTCATGGATAGACAGGACTAACATAACAAAAATGGCAATCTTACCAAAAGCAAACTTCAGATTCAATGCAATCCTTATAAAAAATCCCAACACAATTCTTCACTGACCTTGAAAGAACAATACATATGGAAAAACAAAAAACCCAAGATAGGGGCTAGAGAGATGGCTCAGAGGTTTGAATCACTGGCTGCTCTTCCAGAGGACCAAGGTTCAATACCCAGCACCCACATGGCAGCTCACAACTATCTATAACTCCAGTTTAAGAGGATCCAGCACCCTCACATAGACATTATGTGTAGGCAAAACACCAATGCACATAAAATAAAAATAAATAAATTGTTTAAGAAAAACCCAGGATAGTTAAAACAGTCCTGTACAATAAAGGAACTTCTGGAGGCATCACCATCCCTGACTTCAAGCTCTACTATAGAGCTATAGTAATAAAAACAGCTTGGTATTGGCATAAAAACAGACACTCGGATCAAGGGAATCAAATCAAAGACCCTGACAAAAATTGACACACATATGAATACCTGATTTTTGATAAAGATGCCAAAATTATACAATGGAAAAAGAAAGCATCTTCAACAAATGGTGCTGGCATAATGTGGATGCTGGCATGTAGAAAAATGCAAAAATATCCATATCTATAGCCCTGTAAAAGCTCCAGTCCAAGTGGATCAAAGACCTCAACATAAATCCAGATACACTGAACTTGATAGAAGAGAAAGTAGGAAGTAGCCTTGAATGCATTAGCACAGGAGGCCACTTCCTGAATATAGCACCAGTATCACAGACGCTGAGATTGACAATTAATAAATGGGACCTCCTGAAACTGAGAAGCTTTTCTAGGGCAAAGGACACAGTCCTTTTTTTATCTTTTTTATCTTATTAGATAAAACAACAGCCTACAGAATGGGAAAAGATCTTCACCAACACCACATCTGACAGGAGGCTGATCTCCAAAATACATTAAAAAAAAAAAAACAAAAACCCTCAAGAAACTAGACATCAAAATATCAAATAATCCAATTTAAAAATGGGGTACAGATCTAAACACAATTCTCAACATAAGAATCTCAAGTGGCTGAAATACACTTAAAGAATTGTTCAACATCCTTAGTCATCAGGAAAATCGAATCAAAATGAATCTGAGATATTATCTTACTTACACCTGTCAGAATAGCTAAGATCAAAAACACTGATGACAGCTTATGTTGGAGAGGATGTGGAGTAAGGGTAACACTCCTCCACTGTCGGTGGGAATGCAAACTTGTACAGCCACTTTGAAAATCAGTATGGCATTTCTCTGAAAATTGGGAATCAACCTACCTCAAGACCCAGCTATAACACTCTTGGGCATATACCCAAAGGATGCTCAATCATACTACAAGGACACATGCTCAACTATGTTCACAGCAGCACTATTCATAACAGAACATGGAAACAATCTAGATGCCCCTTAACCAAAGAATGGATAAAGAAAATGTGATACATTTACACAATGGAGTATTACTCAGCTGTAAGAAACTATGACCTCATGAAATTTGCAGGCAAATGGATGGAACTAGAAAAAAAAAAATCATTCTGAGTGAGGTAACCCAGACCTAAAAAGACAACCATTGTATGTACTCACTCATAAGTGGATATCACAAGTAAAATATAGGATAACCAACCTACAACCCACAGCCCCAGAGAGGCTAGATAACAAAGAGGGCCCAAAGAGGGATGCTTAGATTTCCCTGGGAAGGGGAAATAGAAGAGATCTCCTGGGAAAACGGGGTGGGGGGAAATAGGAGAATGGAAACTTGAGGAAACAGATTGCGTGGGCTGGGTGCTGGTATGGGAGGCAGGTTGGGGTCGGGATGGAGGAGTAGAGTAAGGAAAGAGACATCTTGATGGGGAGCCCATTTTTGAGGTTAGGGAGAAACCTGGTGCCAGGGAGACCCACAGGAATCCACAAAGACGACCCCAGCTAAGCCTCCTAAAAATAGTGGAGAAGGTGCCTGAACTGGCCATCTACTATAATCAGATTGGTGACTACCCTAACTGTCATCACAGAGCCTTTATCCAGTAACTGATGGAAGTAGATGCAGAGACCCACAGCCAAGCACTAGGCCAAGCTGTGAAAGTGCTGCTAAAGAAAGGAAGGAGGGATTGTATGAGCCAAGGGGATCAAGGCCATGATGGGGGAACCCAAAGAGACAGCTCACCTGAGCTTGTGGAATTTCATGGACTCTGGACCAATAGTTAGAGAGACTGCATGGGACCGACCTAGGCACTCTACATGTGTGTGTCTGTTGCATAGCTTGGTCTGTTTGTAAGCCCCGAGCAGTGAGATCAGGACCTGTCCCTGGTGCTTAACTGGCTTTTGGGAACCTGTTCCCCATGCTGGATTACCTCGCCCAGCCTTGCTGCAGGGTGAGGAGCTCAGTCCAGCCTCAACTTGATGTGCCATGCTATGTTCAAGCCCATGGGAGGCCTGCCTCTTTCTGAATGAAGATGGAGGAAGGGTGGATGGGGAGGGGGTAGATGGAAGTGGGAGGAGGGAATGGGAGAAGAGGAGGGAGGGGAAACTGTGGTCAGTAAGTAAAATAAATGAAAAAAAAAAAGTTAATTAAATAAAAAACCAACCAAACAAAAAAAAAACAAACAAACCCCAAAACAGGTTGTTACTATGTTGCCCTGGCTGGCCTCAAATTCACAGCAATCTGCATGTTGCTACCTCCAGAATGCTGGGATTAAAGGTGTGTGCCACCACTGCCCAGCTCACATATGTAAGTGTAATGATAAAAGGGAAGGAAAAATAAGAAGGGAAGGAAAGGAAAATAAATAAGCAAAACTGATACTGTTTTTAGGTTAAATTTAAAAAGAAACTCAAGAATTACTCAAATTATTTGTTTCACCAAAGTTTTCTAATAATGTGTATGTTAAAAATCTCTGTCATCAGGCCAGGTGTGGTGGTGTGCACCATTAATCTCAGCACTTGGGAGGCCAGGCAAGAGGATCTCTTTGAGTTTGAGATAAGCCTGTTCTACATAGCAAGTTCCAGAACAGTCAGGGCTACACAGAGTCCATGTCTTAAAAACCTAAAACCCTGTTGGTCGGTGGTGGCACACACCTTTAATCCCAGCACTCAGGAGGCAGAGGCAGGTGGATCTCTGTGAGTTCGAGACCAGCCTGGTCCAGAGTGAGTTTCAGGATAGGCTCCAAAGATAAGTAGAGAAACCCTGTCTCAAAAACAAAACCAAACCCCAAAACCCAAACAAATAAAAAAGGAGTATCACCTGTGGGCTGAAGTGATGGCTCAGTGGTTAAGAGTACTTGCTGCTCTTTTGGAGGAGCCAGGTTTAGTTCCCACCACCCAGAGTGCAGCCCATAATTATCTGTAATTATCTACAGTTTCAAGAGATTTGACATCCTCTCTGATCTCTGTCTGCATCAGGTATGAATGTGTTACACAGATATACATGTAGCCAAAACACCCACACATGTAAAGTAGGAATAAGTAAGTCTTAAAACTGCACCACCTTTAGGAGTTTCTTCATTCACAACTTGAAAATGTGGGGATTTTGGATTCCAGCTTCCAGTAATAACATATGACTTTCCATCTGAACTTTTGCCCATAGACTCCTAAAGAAAAGAGTAAAATTAACCTTAATGTAAAAGTGGACTAATCCTCATCTTGAGGCTTTTAAAAAACAGGAATTCTCAAAATACATAATTTTGATAAGGAATGTACTGATTTTTAAGAGTTTATGAATATCTGATACACAATGCAGAAGTCTCTAAATTATATAAACCATACAGGAATCTAAAGTACTGCAATAATTTGACATTTTGAGTAACCCAGAACTACAGCAGTTTATGATCTCTTCCACATCCCACAATAAACATGTTTTGAGTCTAATATAATAAAGTAAACCAATACATTAACGAAACAGAAACAGTTTATAACCTGCTAATAAAAACCAACCACCAAAAGAACACATGACAAGACCTTACCAAGTCCAACAAATGCATATCGCTATTTCGGACATCTTTTCCTGGGCTAAGAAGAAGACCAAAGCACCTGGAAAAAAAAAAAAAAAAAAAGAACTGACATAAACTTGTGATAAAACAAACAACATACACATATATTTAAGTTATGTCACTTAAAAATTATTTTCTTATGAGTGGAAAAGGGGCATTCTAATAAATTAGTACTATTACAATCATCATTTTTCCTGAGCTAAGTAAATTTTGTCTTTTATTACCACATACTAGAGATTAGCACTATTAACTGAAGATTTATAAGAGTGATTTCAGAGTAATGAAACACTCACTACAATAAGTACAAAAGAATTACCAAGAGTTGGGCAGTGGTGGCACACTCCTTTAAATCCAGCACTAGGAGGCAGAGGCGTGTGGATCTCTGTAATTCGAGGCCAGCCTAGTCTACAGAGAGTGTTCCAGGACAGCCAGAACTACACAAAGAAACCTTGTCTTGAAAAACCAAAAAAGAATTACCAATAAGTCAAAATACTTTGCAAATGAATTTTTAATACAGTATATGACTATTTCACTAGACAGATAAAAAGCCAAAACTCATATTTAAGATAAACATACAGAGAAATGTTTACCTTTCAATAGCAAGTTCTTTGTTAGCTGTTTGCTGCACACAGATGACAATCTTCTTATCTATTCCCTGTCGAAGTTTAAAGCACTGCCTGTCCTTGTCCTTGGGAACAGCACTGTAAGGTCAACGCATTTCATTAATGTCAAAAACAATTTTCTTGTCAGAAACCATAACAATTATTTTAAAGATCTCAAATTTCTGATTCTTTTCTGTCTGGTTTATAAGTAGTAGCAAAAAAGAAAATAGAACTGAGTATGAATAACAAAATGGAAAAAAGGGTAACTAATTTATTTATTGTCTAACCATGACGAGTTATTGTCCTTAGGTAGTAGTAACTTTATGGTCTAAATACTAATGCTGTTGTTATTAAAATGATTAGCTAACAAATGCCAGCTTAAGAGAGATTAAAATAGTCTTAAAATGCCTCTTTACCAGAACAATGACCTAATCTTCCACATAATTCTCTAGCTGCACTGTCCTCTCAGGTGAGAGCAGCAGTGGCAACTCACCTTTGGGGAGCAAGTCTAAACTACCTTATTGCGTTAAAATACTAATTGAATGGCAACGGAATTACTGGTAGATAAAATACATGAATAGCTGAAAACTGGTAGGTATTCATCACCTAAACACTACTTAGGTAGTATTTATCTATGTGCATTTGTGTATTTGCCAATCCAATATTTTATAACACTTCATTACAAAGCAAAAAATTCCAGCAAAAGAGTTTAGAAATGACAACCATGTTCAAGGAAACATTTTGCATTCCAATCTGTTAAATATTTCTAGCAGACAGGCCTCAATTTTCAACTGTCCTTATGTACCTTAGTCTCTTATGGTCTAAGGATGGTTAAGTGTAAGCAAATAATATACTCTCTCTCAGCAATCTGAAACACTAATAGGCTGTGTAAGATACAGCTCAGCAGTAGAGTGCTTGCCTAATATGCCCTGGGTTCAGTCTCCAGTGCCATGGAATGACATGACTCAGTACATACAGAGTGTCTCTGAGGTCACTAATCTAAATGGATACATTACAGGAAGCAGATGGAGAGTATAGTAAGTAGGAAATCACTTAACTGAACACTGGGGGCCAAATAACATTTCTTGTCCTGTGACCATGTTACTCAAATGAGAAACTTTACATTCAATTCCCACTGTACACCTTATGGAACTAAGATCAAGACTTGGGAGGCTGAAGCGCAATTTCATCTGAGTTGCTCAGAAGATTAAATGAGAACAAATCAATCAATCAATCAATCAATCCAGCAAGCAATCAATCCAGCAAGCAAGAAAGCAACAAACCAGCTAGCCAACCAACCAATAGTTTTGAAAGTTTCCCAGGGGTAAACTTTTATAAGCTGCTTTGTAATTACAACAATGTAAGACGTATTTTTTTTAAGTGAAATTGGCTACCAGATGTCATGAAAAGTACAGAGACACAACAGTTTCAGGCAAAACCAGTCAGCCATGTGCACTTTCCTCATAATTTGATTTTACCCATTTTATGAGATATCGTAGAAGAGATTTCTGCATGCAACTATTAATAATGAGCATTCATTTTCTGATGTGAGCTATATGAAGAAACCATCACTTTATACAGAAAGAATCTGAATCTGGCACTTTACAAATAAGGAAAATACAGAAGTAAGAGGCAAAGAAGTGCAAAATGGCCACAATTAGAAAATACAGATTAATAATTAGTCATCTATGATAATCACACTTATAGTCATGTTAGTTAAGTTTTCTAGGTATACACGGATTATAATTCAATTAGGTAGGTAATCTTCAAACACTTCAAAGACCTACAAAATATGGCATTTAAAATGTTTTAAAAACTTAGACTTTCTGGACAGTGAGACACCTCTGTTCCTGGCAGCACCAATTTACTTCAAAGAGAAAGGTGGGCGTCAAAGATATTCCATATGGAGTTTATCTTCTTGGCAAAATAGCCATTTGGGCAAGAAACTGTTCTTGCCTGGACTGCTTGACAAAATGTTGTATTGACTGGACATACAGGACCCATAGGAAGGTGACCACTGAACTTTGCTTGCAAGGTAAGATGGTCCTTCAGGTTCCTGCTTCGAAGAAACTGCCAGACATTCTACAGGACAGAGAAAGAAGTGACAGAGAGACTCTAGGCCTGTAGGCTGAAAAATGGATGCCTCAACATTGAAGAAGTACTTTGGGTGACTGTCCAAGCAGCCAGCTGTCTCTGTCATTCTAAAATTTTTGAAAGTTGCTTACAGTGCTCTTCCCGTTTACTTAGGTAATATTATATCCTTCTGAGGTCTTTGATGCAGTTGAAGACTAGATAGTTATAACTTTCCTTGGTTATGATAAAAGATAAATTAGATATGAAGCTTTAGACTCACAAATATAGGATAGATATTTTCTTTAATTTTACAAAATACAAATAGAGTAGATATTGTAACTGTAATTCTTGCTTGATATATATAATTTTACTAGGTTAAAGTTAAAACCTTCCTTTTGTTTAGACAGAAAAGGGGAAGTGATGGGGCAATGTCATTCTGTATGCTGTGAATATGTGTTGCTCTGATTGGTTGATAAGTAAAACACTGATTGGCCAGTAGCGAGGCAGGCAGTATAGGTGGGGCAAGCAGACAAGGAGAATTCTGGGAAGTGGAAGGCAGAGTGAGGAGTCACTAGCCAGACACAGAGGAAGCAAGATGACAAAGCAGAACTGAGAAAGGTACCAAGCCACATGGCTAAACATAGATAAGAATTATGGGTTAATTTAAGTGTAAGAGCTAGTCAGTAATAAGCCTGAGCTAATGGCCCAGCAGTTCATAAATAATATAAGCCTCTGTGTGTTTACTTGGGTCTGAGTGGCTGTGGGACCAGTGGGAGAGAGAGATTTGTTCTGACTGCCGGCCAGGCAGGACACAGGAAACCTTCCAGCTACAAGTTTCTTCTGTACCACAGATAATAGTGTACTAAATAAATTCACAAAATAAATAAGGTGAGATGCTCTACCTAAAATAACCTTTACCATCATCTTCTTTTATTTCTAAAGACACTGAGAAGGTAAAGATGTCACTGTCCGGAGTCTGCGGCATGGCAGTGGCTGAGAGTGGGGTCTGCTTGGCAGTACGGCGGAAGGCAGTGGCAAAACTGTAAAGTATCCGGCTTACCTACAAGCAGACATGTCAGGAAATTGGCTGTTATTGTTAAGACAGAAAACACTCTCACCCCCCACTGACTCACAAAAGCATTTGCCGCACAATATCCTTTACATGAAACAAGCAGAATCAACTTTCAGGGATATGGCTCAGGATAGCAGCCATGTTTTTTCGGGTGATGGGGGTGTAACAAAAGGATCATTCCCGAATGCTGGGCATGCTCTGTAACTTAATCTGGGTAGTAGTAGAAACCCATCAGGCATCCTCTGAGGAGGTCTGAACTTTACACAAAGCCCTTCTGGGGGTGATGAGGTGACAAAGCAGATTAAGGTACTTTATGTGCCAGCCTAGTAATCAGAGCCAGATCTGTAAGGAGAGGACCAATGCACAAAGTTGCCTACTGAATTCCACACTTAACATGTACACAAACGTGATCATAATAAATATATAAAATAAACAGAAATTACTTATTATTGAGGGTAAATGTTTATTTGCTTGGGAGAAGGTAATTACTTGTCTTTCCCTTACCTACCTTTTTCAGTTAATTATCTAATGTTAGGTTTCTAAAACAAAATCATCAGAGAGAGATTTTTAAAAAACAGAGATAGTTAAAACACACACACACACACACACACACACACACACACACACACACACACAAACACACACTAAAAAAAGCCTAACTGAAAAAAGTATATGTATATGTAAATATACTTTTAATAACAAGCATGGCTCTAACAAGTTTAGGACCCACTTAGAACAGAACAGCTTGTAAATGTGTCACTGTTAGGGTAAGAATGCAGATCTAATCCAATCAACCTATCACCAACAGGCCTCTTACAGCACTGTATGTGCAAGCTCACAGGTGTGTTCACTGGTGTGTGCATAGGTCTGTGGTTATTCTCAATTTTTGGAGAAAGAGTCTCTCATTGAACCTGAAACTCTTGTTTAGACTAGAATGACTAGCTGTCAAGCCCCAGGATCCACCTATGCAGAGGATAGACTCATGTCCTCATGATTGATTGTGCAGCAAGCATTTTACCCACTGAGCATCTCCCTGTCCTGTGGAACTTGCAACAGAGACAATGGTGAAATCTCATTTGTAGTTCTCTCAGAAAGACTTACGGCTTCTTGTATTTCACAGCGAAAGACATGTATCCTGAAGAGCTCTGCATTATAGTGACTTTCAGTGAATGCAAAACAGTCGCTCTCAGGAGTCCCATCGTGCCCTCTGACACAGAAGAGGATCTTGTAGATAGGGTAGTTTGCTATTTCAGTGTTGATCTGAGGATCTAAAAGTCTGTTCAGACAAAAAAAAAAAAAAAAAAAAATTAATTATGGGCAACTTGTACTGTATTTATATTAGGATTCAAGACATCTGTCCAGAAAGATGATCACATAAGCCACTTTTAGTATGCTAGCCATGCTAATGTTGAATTGTGATATGTAAGTCACATAGGGATGTTGAAGATATTGATCATATAATTCCATGGTACTCAATCTGAGACTTGTATGTTTTGGAGAGGCCTATAGAAAGGTATAAACATCAGCAAACATGACTCTTATAGCCTGCAACTAAAATAAAGACAAAACCAGTACATAAATTTTACAGACTGTGAAACCTTTGCATCTGGTTATCTTCTTAAAAGAATGTTCTGTTTATAAAAGTAAAAAAACAAAACAAAACACAGTGCATGACTGAACACAAAAACCAGTGTTCAAAAAAACCACACATTAAATCCAAAAGATGTTAATGCACATCAAAAAAAAATCATTCAATCAAATCTACTCACTCCATAAGTATTTATGTGATAGCTACAATGTTCTAGACTCTGTTAAGGGACTAAAGACAGTTATGAAAGTCAAGAAATGTCCTAGGAGCCTGGTTCAAAATGGAAGAATCCAAAAGGGGCTCTAACCTAGGTTAAAGACACTTTCATAAAGGCGCTGAGAATGTGGGGCAAGATAGATATGTTTTCTCATTTCCTTACAAAAGGAAAATATATTAGAACAAAGTATAATTTCAGTTGTTAGAATAAGCATTCACTTTGAAATGCACATTAAAAGTAATCAGAATTAAAATTAGAATTTGAGATTTTGAAACTGATGCTCAGAGATAAATTACATGTTCAGATTAACTATTTAGCTTCCTATTGCTGTGGGATGTCTTTCTGTATGCTGTGAATATGTGTTGCTCTGAATGGTTGATAAATAAAGCTGCACTGGCCTATGGAAGGGTAGGATGGAGCCAGGTGGGAAAATCCAAGAGACACAATGAAAGGAGAAAGGAGAGCAAGGGAGATGCCAAACCACCATCCAAGGAGCAACATGTAATGGGACACAGGCAAAGCCACGAAACACGTGGCAATACATAGACTAATAGAAATGGGTTAATTTAAGATGAAAGAGCTAGCTAGAAAGAACCCTGCCATAGGCCATATAGTTGGTAATTAATATAAGCCTCTGAGTGATTATTTTGTAAGTGGCTATGGGACCATGGAGCCGAGTAGGACCGGAGAAACTTCTGCTACACTACTTTCCAGATATAGCTGCTATGCTGCTACTGTGAAAACCCAGCATGTTTCTAAGGGTACTGTAAAACACAGAAAGCTCTTCTCAAAGTATAAAATGGATCAACTATTTCTAAACTAACAAAAGCAGTAACAATGGGGAAACTTTTGAGCCAGTGAATGTATCAGGAATGTATTCTAAGGAAATAAAGATCGAGCAAATTACCTACCCACTTATAAAGCACTCAGATGCCTATATAATAACTGATAATGTTATTAGTACTTTTCTCATTAAAAAAAAAAAAAACCCTTAAAATGTCTAACATTAGAAATAGTTGGGCAGAGGCAGGCAGCTCTCAGTGAGTTCGGGGCCAGCTGGTCTACAGAGCGAGTTCTAGAACAACCAGGACTGTTACACAAAGAAACCTTTTCTCTAAAAACCAAAAAAGAAAAAAAAAAGAAGGAAAAGAAAAGAAAGAAAACAAGAAGAAATAGTTGGGCTGGAGAGATGGCTCAGGAGTTAAAGAGCATTGGCTGCTCTTCCAGAGGTCCTGAATTCAATTCCCAGCACCCACATGGAAACTCACAAATGTCTGTAATTCTAGTTCCAGGGTACCAGACATGCACATAAATAAAAAATTAAAAAAATAAATGGTTACTAATCTGTTTATGCACCATCATAAATAAAACTTAAGCAAATCTACCGACATGGTAAAAGGTTCACAATATAAAAGCAAATGAAGGAAGTATAATACACCTCATGTGTAATTCCACTGCCAGAAAAAAAGGTTGACTGATCTATTCATATGTGCATGTGTATGCAGATTTATAAGTACGTACACAGACACAGGCCCATTTATACCATATGACTTTAGTGTGAACTATCTTCCCAGACTTGTGCACTGAAAGCTGTAGGTGCTACTTTAGGAGGTGGTGGACACTTTGGACAGCAGGACACAGCTAGAGAAAAAAGGTCACTGGGACATGCTTATCTTTTCCCTGCCACGTGTTCTGTTTCTCTCTACTTAATGACTGCCCTGAGGTACGAAGCCTTCCTCTACCAAGGCCTTTTGCTGTGATGTATTACCTTACCAGGCCTAGAGACACTGTGAAGCTGACCTTGGACTGAAACCTCTGAAACCACTTGCTAAAATGAGTACTTCCTTTTTAAATCATTTCTCTAGGGTTCTGTTATCCCAATACAAAGGTGAGCACACATATATCCACAAGGACTTTGGTTTTTGTGTATATAACTACATGTGAAGATAAGAAAACCTTGGTGCTGTTGCTGGGGAGACATCTATACTCTGTGTGAGACACACACACACACAGACACACAAAGACAGATGACAGACAAACACACACAGAAACAGAGAGAGATACAGACAGACAACAACAGAGAGAAAGAGAGACAGAGACAGACATACATACTGAACTGAGACTGACTAGACAGTGAGCCCCAGGGATCCATCTGTCTCTGCCCACTCCACCCCGCAAGCACTGGGATTATGAGCAAGCGCCATAATGCTTTAAATTCATATCCTTGTGATAACACAGCTATTTCCTCCGCTTTTATAATGAGCCAAGATTTTAACTGCTTATCAACAGGAAAGTAAAATTAAAAGAGTTTTTTAGTTCATGTTATTATTCTGAAATAAACATACTTTCTGAATTAGCAATTCTGTATTAGTCAGTAACAATCATCTGACTTGGTTATCTTTATTTCTTTGAATTAGTATAAACAATACTCATTTCTTAGACTTCTCTAGACTTCTGGTTTCTCATTTTAAAAAAGAAGGGAAAAATCTTTCTTTCATGGTCAGTATGTTTCAATTATCTCCAAACCATTTAAATTTCTAATATTCTAAACAGGATTGGGATGTAGAGCATGTACACATGAGCATTTGTTTTTCATGAGGGTTGCAATTTCAGGAGGCTACGAACATGTCATATGTTACCTACTAGTGCTTCCTTGTGCAAGAGCATGTCAGAGGCCAGCCTTACCTCACAGTTCCTTCAGATACATTTGGCACCGAGAGGGTCACATCCAGAGAAATCTGACACTGACTTCTCAAGATGGACATCATCCTCAAGGCTTCCACTTCACTCCGGGGAGCATTGACTGAGGCACAGCCTAAGTAAGTTAGTTTACTGAAAACCACACTATCCTCATCAGCCACTGGTGTGAAAGGACTCGACACTTCAGAGTCTGAAAGAAACAAAGCGTAAGGATATGCTTCTTCTCCTTGAAATAGTGTTGACCTGAACAGCAAATAAACATCCAAAAGACATATTTAGGTTCAAAAATCAAGGACTAATTAAGACAGTATGCCATATTCCAGGGGGCAATAAATAAATACACCCATAGAAGCTAGGCAGCTTACACTAGAACTCTGTTAACACCAAGATTTCCAGGTATTGATGTTAATTCCAAACCTAAAATGTAACCTGAGATTCAGATCTGACTCCTCTTTTCATCTCCTAATTTGTTTTGATTTTATAATTTACAACTAAGCCAAATATAGATTTAGTATTCAACACTCTGCAAGTCCTGATCAGTCTTCTGATTGCAGCTGCCGTGTTTTCACTCAACAGCTAGATCCTTCATGATCTCCTTTAGCATCCCTGCTTTCCAGCTAATAAACTGCTCTTCTGGCCCTTCTGGCCCTGGGCTGCTTTCCCATTTCCAGCTTGCTCTCTGACTGTCCTGGAGCAAACATCTGTTTTCTAACATCATAATCAGTCTTCTTTCCTGGAAAACTTTGGTTGTTTCTGATTTTCTGAGACACAGTTTTATACTAAAGGCTGGCTTTGAACTCATCACAAATTTCCTGAAAGACATTTGAAAAAAAAAGACTTTCTTCTCAGTATCCTGTAACTACTGTTTTCATTCTTTGATATAACAAACAGTTAAAGGAAAGGTCAGAATGGCATATGTATCTGACAACTTCTTAGACACAGAATTCGGAGCTTTTAGAGAACCTACAATAGTTTTCATGTTGCTCTTGAATCTACCACAGGACAGAACACACTCCATATTAAAACAATAACCTCAGTTACACAAGCAATGCAGTAATGCTAACCTCCTTGTCCAGGTTTCACTGGCAAACTCATCTCTGGTTTCTGAAGCCCTACTAGTGGCACAGGGTTAATGGTGGATGAAGCTGAGAGTTGATTAGAAAGCGGCCCATCTCCTTCACCATCCGGCTGTGACCTTTCCCCTGGCTGGTCATCCATGGGAGGGTCCATCAGCACATCTGCGAGCTCTTTCTGCAGCTGCTGCTCACTTCCATTCCCTACAATCTAAGGGTCACAAATACACACAATCAGCAAAGCAAGAGGCCAGCACTGATCAAGGTGAGGATCCATGTGCTGAAGCAAGGTATCAGCAAAGATGTTATGCTGGACATCACTCTCAAATGATGATATCAACAAATAAAGGCTGCAGCTTCTTCTTTCAGTTTTCCATGAAAAAGTACAATGTATCTAAAACATTCAGAAATAGGTAACAACATGACAATATTAATGTTTTCTGTTTCATAGCTTTCTTAAGGAAAAATGTGCTTGCTTCCAAAAGTTAAAAGAAATGTGAAATACAGTAAAAGCTCACATATATTTTATGACTCCTATAAATAAGTCTCCACTATTTCTAGGGAAGTCTCCCTCAATTGTTTGATATGAACTGGCCTTTAAAGTGCTGAGACACGTGAATAAAGCTGATAGCACGAGTGTGGCAGGCCTGAGAAAGAGAAGTGCTGTATTCCAATGATTTTCTTTTTGTTTTTTCACTAAATTATACCCCAGGCCATAATGGTTTATCATTAGTTACTCATAAAAGGAAGTGAACAATTGCAAAATCAAGACTGTTCAATGTTAAAAAAATCATACAGGAGCCGGGCGGTGTGGCACACGCCTTTAATCCCAGCACTCGGGAGGTAGAGCCAGGTGGATCTCTGTGAGTTCAAGGCCAGGAAAGGTGCAAAGTGAGTTCCAGAACCAGGCAAAGCTACACAGAGAAACCCTGTCTTGAAAAACCAAAATAAGAATTTTTAAAAAATCATACAGATAATAAAACAAAGTAATTATTACTCTTTACTCAAGAAATATTTTAAAAAGTAATAAAATAATGAACACAGAAAAAAGTTAAAAGGGCTACATTAGGGGCATTCTGAATATTGTTACCCAACATTTATGCTCATCATACTTTTTAATTCTGGAATTTGCAGCTATCTCCTTAAAAACACTCTAGCTCCTTATGGGTGGTTTTGCCTGAATGTCTGTCTGGTGTTGGTAAAGGCCAGAAGAGGTTGGCAGAGTCCCTGGAATTAGTGTTACAGACATTAATGGCTGTGAGCCACCATGTGAGTGCTGGGAATCTAACTGGGGAGCTCTGGAAGAGCAGCCAGAACCCTAACTACTGAGCCATCTCTCCAGCCCTCCTTATTGATACTGTCTATAGTATTTGATGCCACTGTCATGTACCCATCTGTTCTGTAAGCATGATAGTCTATCATTTGTTGGACATAGCAATAAAGACTTTGAAACACTATCTTTTTTAAGATACAGTTTGTCTGTAGCTCTGGCTGTCTTGGAAATGCTTCATATGTTAAATTCAATGGTCACTGACTAGAAATTTCTGTTGCCTGTTTTTCTTCTTTTCAGTGTATGTATATTTTGTTTCTATGTATGTTCCACAATCTTTTTTTGTTGTTAGAAACCAGACACTGTAGACAACATATTGTACTGACTTAGGGTCCTGACGACTCCACTTCTGGAATTCTTATTGTTTACATTTGTTGACAATAAAGACGGTGAGAACAGCTGCTTCATGGCTTGCAGTTCCCTACAGCAAAAATCTGAGTCACTGCTCAGGAACTAGGAGTAGGGCTAATAACCTTCCTGACCCCTATTTTCTTTCGTTTTACTATTTTTTTCATTCAGTATGTATTGACCACATTCTTTGATCCCACCCCCTCATTCCTCCCAGGCCATCTTCTTGATGATGCCAGTCTGTAGAGCAGATACAATTATCGTCTGTTAGGAGGGAGAACAAGATGGGGACTGTAAAGTGAGATTCTTACCAGTTTCATGACTAAGATTTCCCATTTGCTGCATTTCTTTTCAAAGATTTCCAGAGACTTTAAATGCTATTTTTCATTTTTGATTTTATAATTGTCACCAGTGATTCTGGGAGTAGGTCATGCTGTTATGCAGGGCATCACTCTCAGCCAGTTAGCTTTTTAAAATGTAAATTAGATAACGTCCCCATTCAAAACTTTCAAAAATTCTCCTCACGTTTAGAACAAAGTCCAAATTTGCTAACAAAGCTCCAAAAGAAACAAGCCATCTTGTAGCCCTGCGCGTCCCTGATCACATGGCTTCCACTTTACTCTGCTGGCTTTGCTGGGAGCTGCTGCCCTCAGTGTCTCTGTATCTGGTACTGCCTTTGGAAAGTTTCTCCAGTTTTCTCCATGGTTTTCTTCATTTCATTCAGGGCTCACTTCAAATGCATTTTTTTTTCTCTTTTCCTTAAAAAAAATTCTATTAAAAAAAAAAAAAGTCCTGGGGATTGAACTCAATGGCCCTCAATACTGGTCGCTAAAACGGTAACTGTCATTAATTTTTAAATATTTTATATGTATGTGTACATCTGTGTGAATGCATGCTACGTTTTACAGATGCTCATCGAAGCCAGCAGAGGGTAAGAACCTCTAGAACTGAAGTTATTTTAACTGTTTTCTTATTTATTCCCTTGTGCATTTACAAGTGATAGATAATAAAAGTATTTTCAAGTGCTGGAGAGACGGCTCAGCCAGCAAAAGATATTGCTTCACTTGCTGGGTTTGATTCTTCAGACTCACATGTTGTACTGAAAGAACCAACTCCCATGAGTTGTCTTCCACTCCCCAGAGCCAGTCATGGATGATCTTGGCCATTAGCACACAAACACACAAAAACATTTTAAAAAGAATTTTTTAAAAATTTGACAAAAGTTTGCAATAGTTAAAAAATAATCACAAAAATCTTTCATTCCTTACCACATATCCTTTTCCTTAACGTATTTACATAAGTTTTAAGTTATTAGTTTTAAAAACAGGTTCCCATATAGTGAAGGCTGGCCCCAACTTACTGCTCAGCAGAGGACAATCTCTAATTGTTGATCCTCCTGCCTCTAAGACAAGTGTTCAGATTATATGCCAACATCCCTGGCTTTCTATGGGACTGAAAAGCAAGCCCGGAGCTTCTTGCATGCTAGGCCAACACGCTCCCAAGCCACAACCCCAGGGCTATACTGCCACATGACTTTCTTATTTGTCTGTATTCTTTCCTCCCATTAGTATACAGGCTCTAAGAGGGCAGGTGCCTTGTTCACCACCACTTTACCAGTACTTGGCACAGAGTTTTCAAGAAGTATTTGTTGAATGAATACACACAGTAGAAACTAGAATATTGGAATTACTTGTATTTTAAATGAAAAACTTCAACAGGTAATATTTCCATTTATATCCATGAAGAGCAGAACAGTAACAGATCATGTCGAAAGAAGTAATGGTTCTTTATTTAGTTTGAGTGGTCAAAAGGTGAGGTATTTAAAGCTCTTTTTTTGGCCTAAATGTTATGTTTTTATGGATTGCAATGCTGACCTGTTGGTGTCCTTACACTGTACACACAAGCCTAAAAGAAATAAGCATTGTTGTTGATTGAATAGGAAAAAGAGAACAATCCTGAAGTTAAAAATGTTTATACCCTAAGAGTTTTGACAAATTTAAGAGAAGCTAGTCAAAATAAAAATCCTTAAAATAAAAAATAACTCATAAGTACATACAAAACTTTTCAACACCACTGAGAAGTGTACCTATGAATCCTCGGTTCTCCCCACCTTACTCTTTTTCCTATGAAGTCCAAGCTGTGCACTGGATTTAGCAAGGCACATTTAGGCTGTCAAGCCTTACCTTGAGTCCAGGCTTCTCGTCATCACTTCCATTATTTGTGGATGGTGTCTCATCTCCTTGCCTGGAAACCAAGACAAAATCTTCACTGTTAAGAGTAGATACTGAGTCTGAGGAGACACTGATTTTTCCAACAGAAGCCTTGTCATCCATAACTCAAGGAGGCGGCTCAACTCATGAATGGTTAAATATTTTTTAAATGCCTGGAAAACAAAAACCACAAAGATTTATATAAAATGTACATTAGATATTTGATTACTCTCTATTATTAAAAAAACGGACAAAATAAAAACAAACTTTTTTTTAAAAAACCTTGTAAAATATTTTACTAGGACACCTGCTACTTGTAATTTAGGCTTTTCATTCTAATAAGGGCATTCTGTGCTATTTGGGTCAAGATAGTTCAGATTCCAAATAAATAAAACACTCTCTTTACAATAACCCCACCTACCTACAACAGGGCTGCCTTTGGCACATACTACAACTCAGGTCTTGGCTTCCAAAGAAAAGAAGAACTCAACAGTACTCTGGCCTTTAATTTGTAATGCTTTACACATAAAGTTAAAATACTTGGTTATTGTGAAAGTGTCATAACTATATTTCCCTACAATCATCAATACTAAAATATTAAATACTATGATGACTATAGCAAACAAAATTTCACATTAATACACAAAAGAGATAAATTCAAGGCAGGCAAAGCAGAAATTCTACAGCTTGGAAATATCTTTCATTAAAAACTCAATCTTCCCCCACACCTTACAAAGCCAGCCTGGTCTATAGAGTAAGTTCTGGAGAAACCCTGTCTTGGAAAACAACAACAAACACCAAAAAACAAAAAAGAAAAAAAAAATAACTACAGCTTCATGTTTATCACATCAATAAAGCTAAGTGTTGAATCTTTACAACTCAAATTTTGGCTTAGGCTTTGTTTGTGTTTTGTTTTAGTTCTGGTTTTTCGAGACAGGGTTTCTATATAACAGACCTGGCTTCTTGGAACTCATTATGTAGATCTGGCTGGCCTCAAACTCACAGAGATCCTCCTGCCTCTACCTCTCATGTGCTGGGATTAAAGGTGTGCACCACCACTGCCTGGCTGGATTTTTTTTAAAGACCATTATTTTATGTGTGTACTTTTTTTCTGAATATGTATGTATGTACACCATATACAGTACCCAAGTACCCAAGGCCAGGAGAGGGCTTCAGATCCCATGGAACTGGAGTTAAGGATGGTTTTGAGCCATAATGTGGGTGCTGGGACTGAACCCAGGTCCTCTGCAAGAGCATTAAGTACTCTTAACAACTGAGGCACTGCTCCAGCCCCTGTACTTTGGGTTTTTAATTGAACATATAGTAACTAAACAACATCATATGCCAAATACTATTTTCTCTTCTAAGGCTCAACTAAAACACCTATCAAGAGTTGCACCATTCCTAAATATTAAACAGAAAAAAAACCCCAAAAACCCAGAAAACAGAAATCATCAGTAATAGTAAACATAAGAAAACAACAACCCCAAGAGAAGGAGAATCACTTAGCCAGCTAATGACACCGATAAGGATAGATTCTTTTCTGGACTTTCTGTTGCCTTTTATTTGTGTCTCCTGCTTTAAGATTATAGTGTCGGGGCTGGAGAGATGACTCTGTGGTTAAGAGCAGTCTGCTCTTCCAGAGGACCCGGGTTCGACTCCCAGCACCCACATCGCAGCTCACAACTGTCTGTAACTACAGTTCTGGGGGGACCCAAAAAACATTAATGCACATAAAATAAAATAACTAGAAAAAACCCGATTACGGAGCCAGGTACAGTGGTACATGCATTTAATCCCAACACTCTAGAGTTAGAAGCAGGCAGGTCTTTGTGCACTCCAGGACATCCTCGTCTTAAGTTGCTGAGTTTTAAGCCAGCCAGAGAGCTACATTGGTAGACTCTGTCTCAAGAAAATACACAGATTATCCAGGGTATATATTTTATAAGCCCAAATATAAATACATAGTGGGGAAAAATATAGCAGTCCTCGCTCATAGTTCTAACACTCAGGATGCTATGACAGGAGGATTGCTCTAAGTTTGAGGCCAGCCTTAGGTATGTAGTAAGTCCTTGTTTCAAAAATGGTCAAATAGGGGCACTTTTGGTTCCTGCAGAGGACCCAGGTTCTCTTCCCAGTATACAGATGGTGGCTCATAACCATCTGTAACTCTGGTTCCAGGGGAACCCCGTGTCTTCTGGCCTTTGTGGGTATCAAACACACATGTGGTATACATACATAACACATGCAGGCAAAATATTCATAAATGTAAATTTTATTAAATTTAAATGAATACGTAGTACCAGATTGAAAAATACTTTAAAATGGTTTTCGGAAAAGCCAATAGAAAAATGTTTTCATTCATCCACTGAATGGATACACATTGAACATCTGGTATAGTAAAGGTCATGTTAGTGAAGCAAATCAAAGTCTTAGCATAGAGGCATTTAAAAAAAATTTTATGTATATGGTGCTCTATCTGCACATACACCTATGTGCCAAAAAGAGGGCATCAGATCCCATTAAAGATGGCTGTGAGCCACTATGTGGTTGCTGGGATTTGAACTCAGAACCTCTGAACGAGCTGTCAATGCTCTTAACTGCTGAGCCATCTCTCCAGCCCCTGCAGAGGCAAATTTATACAGGCTAATAGATGCTGACTTAGGGTACCAAACTAAGAGACATGTTGGGTAAGCACTAACTTAGACCTTTACTGAAAACAAACTTCAATGACTCCAGGATTTGATTTAGTAACCCTGGTATCTGTACAAGATCAGATCATTTGGTCTTCCCCTTCTACTTCCAGGAGTCTTCACAGTCCACTTGCCCATGTCCACTTGCCCATTTTCACTTAGAGTCAAAGGAAATGTTTCCCTTGCTGATGCTCCCATTGCAGTCAAGATTTGATTTTTTTTTTAGCAGTATGTTGTTTGTTAATGTTATGATGAATGAGTCCTAATTTAATCTTCACATTGCTATTTTACAGATAATAAATTAAGTGTGAATGTGATGGTGTGACTTGGTCAAGGTACTGTAACTGTCAGAAATCAAGACAAAAATTGAAATGTTATTGGTAGGTCCCAAAGCAGAGCTCTATTAAGACAAACATAACTGTTTAATATCTAATGCCTCAGTGCTGAGAAGTTTCTTTTAGAGCTTGTATTTTACGTTAGTTTTTCCTGCTGATTAAGTCTTCATCCTATTTCTGAAATGAATAGTGCAACATCAGCAGAAGGCCTGTGAAAACTCTCTTGAGTATAACCCCAGAGTCTAAGAACTTTTACCAATACTCTGAGGTCAGAAAAATTTGGAGGGCTCAAAGTTCCACTTGTTTCTTTGAGGAGGTGATAAAAAAAGAAAAAAAAACACTTAAGATAATTTACTTTGTTTGATTTTAAAAAAACTGAAACTAACTGAATCCCTCGGCAGGAATGAGGTTTATCAAACACTATACAGTAAGACTCCTTCTCTCCAGCCTCCATGGACAGGCCATAAGAGCCTCTCCAGCCTCCACCATGCGGAGGCATCACAGAAATTGCTGCCTACTTCTGATGATACTCTAGAGACTTAAACTAGTCTTTGTCTTAAGACACTAAGGACTAATTTTGTTTTGTTTTAAAATTCTATTTTCATCAGTTAGCACAAGAAGCCATCTCTTGGTTCTTCATCTTTCAGTCTCTAATTCCAGTTGCTATAGACAATAAAGTACAAACTCCCTTGTGAAAATAGTTGATGATCTCCATTCATTTCTACAAGTCTCCATGGCACTTTACCACTTAATACGTATTATCCTTTTGTTTTTAAATATCACATAAATTAAAATCCATGCTTTCTGTTTTTCATTAATGGCTGTTGTCTTAGCTCTTAGTCTGACACACAGTGGATATTCAAATGTTTACTAAAGAAGCAGGACAAACACCAGAGCAAGCATATGCAGTACCATTTAAACTGCATCTGGGGAGATGTAGGAAGGGGACAGGTCTTGTTATATAACCCAGGTTTGTCTCAAAACCTGTGACCGCCTGAATGCTGTTCTTATTTGTGACAATGAAGCATGCAATCTGAAGTTAAGAAAAACCCAAATTAGAATAACAGACTTCGGGCTGGCGTTACAGCTTACTGGAACATCACACGCATAGCATGTGAGAGGTGCAGAGTTTGATCCCCCAGCACCAAGAACAAACAAGAAAAAAAAAAAAAAACTCACCCTACACCATTTTTACTATGCATAGTACACTGGTTGTACCACTCCTTTCTTGCTCACCCTAGTTATACAGTTTCTATAAGAGAAAAATGATACAATGTCTATCTCATAGAGCTACTGTAAAATGACCAAGGGCTTTATGTGGACATAGACATACAAAAGACTCAATACACACAGAATATTACATACAGTCAAATATTAAAGGTTTATTTATTTATTTATTTATTTTTGGTTTTTCGAGACAGGGTTTCTCTGTGTAGCTTTGCACCTTTCCTGGATCTCGCTCTGTAGACCAGGCTGGCCTTGAACTCACAGAAATCTGCCTGGCTCTGCCTCCCGAGTGCTGGGATTAAAGGCGTGCGCCACCACCGCCCAGCTAAAAGTTTTTTTAAAAAAAGATTTATTTATTATGTATACAGTGTTCTGCCTGCATGCCAGAAGAGGGCATTGGATCTTATTATAGATGGTTGTACGCCACCATGTGGCAGGGAATTGAATTCAGGACCTATGGAAGAGTAGCCAGTGCTCTTAACCTCTGAGCCATCTCTCCAGCCCAAAGCTTTTCAAAATTAAAAAAAAAAAAATTAGATATTAACTAATCTAAACATTCCAATTTGTGAAGCATATTACTAAAGCAAAATATATAGATTTCCTAATTGGACATTGTAATCTAATTTAATCTAAATAAATATAACGGAATACTTAGAAGAAAAAGTCTCATTTTTGTACACCACTACAGAGTAAGATGTATCCTACTTACAGAAAAAAGAACATCAGTACTTTTGAGGTGGGGTGGGGGGGGCAACAATAGGGTCCTACGTGGCCCAGGACGGCCTCTCACTCACTTTGTAGCTGAGAATAATTCTGAACTTCTGAGCCTCCTAGGATGACAGGTGGGTGCCACTGCACCTGGTGTATGTAATGCTTGGGATCAAATTCTGGTCTGCATGCACGTCACACAAGCACATCATGAACTGAACAAAGCCTCAGCCCTCCCATCTTTAATATACACTCAGACATCTTGGTGTTTGGTAGGCATTTCAAGTTTGTCTCCTGCTTTCACAAAGGTGATAAGCGTCAAATGCTACCAAGAACGCCATGGTATTATGCAGAGCATTGGGATGTTTTCTTTTCTACATATGGTGGTACCCAAAAAGCCAAAAAGAAAATAAATAAAAAATAAAATCATCTGAGGTGAAAGTTAATTTCCTTCACTTATGTGCTGAGATTCAAGGCTTGGGCCACCACTGCCCAGCTGGTGTTATATTTTTCATAATATCTAACCTTTCATTACTTTTGTCTTATTGACTCATAAAAGACCACTGGAAATTTTTATAAAAGATTTATTTATTTCCACAAGTGCTCTATCTGCGTATGAATTTATGCCAGAAGAGGGCATCATATCCTCCTAGAGATCGTTGTGAGCCACCATGTGGTTGCTGGGAATTGAACTCAGACCTCTGGAAGAACTGCAGGTCTCTTAACCACTGAGCCATCTCTCCAGCCCCACCACTGGAGGTTTTGATTGAAATACAGTCTCAGCCAGGCCAGGTAAGGTGGCACATGCCAGTTGAGCATGGAGCACTTAGAAGGCTGAGGCAGGGTTAAGAGTTCAAATTTGGCTGTGCATGATAAGACTCTTTTGCAAAAGTTTAAAAAATAGAAAATTAACAGAATACAGGTAGACATCTATGTAATTCCAGCTCAAATTCACTGCTGGGTGACATCAAATGACAATTTTATGCTCAACTATGCCCTTCTGCGAAGACCATAGGAAAAAAAATGCACCTCAGGGCCAGTGAAATGACTCTGTATAAAGGCATTTGCCACTAAGCCTGGTTACCTGAGTTCGATTCTCAGAACACATACAACAGAAGAAAACCAATTCCCAGGAGCTGTCCTCTGATTTCTACATGCACTGTGGCATGTAAGTGTGCATACATGTACGTACAATGCCCCACACCCCCATATTCTCCCTCCACACACAAAATGATTTTTAAAATGTACCTGAGTCACACTGAAGGTGCATATTCATTCTTGGTCTCCTCTAGACACCATTAATGTGTATTGAAATGGAAAAAAGTACTCACAGTAAGAGAGCTTCTGAGATTTTTTTGGATAGAGTACTATTAAATATTTGTATTGGCTCTAGTTACTAAAATTAATCAGTTAACAGTGAACTTACTTGTAGTCAGGCATGGTGGTCCACACCTTTAATCCCACCACTCTGGAGGCAGAGGTGAGCAGATCTCTCTGAGTTTGAGGCCAGCGTGGTCTACATAATGAGTTCCAGGACAGCCAGGGCTGTTATACAGAGAAACTTTTCTATTACACACTAATACTACCCTAGTCCTATATTTTCTCTGAATTCAAGGCATTTCTGTTATGTTTTATTTCTTTTTTATACAAGACCGAGTGTGTGATCTATGCCAGGAACCTACAAGGCAGTGTTATGGTAAGAAATAAGACATACTTTTTACTTTTGCCAAGTAGATACTCACTTATAGTATGCTATGGAATAATCCTTTTGTACACTGTGAATATGCATTACTCCCACTGGTTTAATAAAGAGCCAACTGGCCAATAGCTAGACAGGAAGAGGTAGGCAAGGGAGCTAGACTGGGAGACTGCTGGGAGGAAAAAAGGCGGAGTTGCCAGCGAGCTGCAGAGGAGGTGATGAACAGGTTGTGCTGAAAAAAAAAAAAAGGTACCACCATGTGGTATAGCATAGATAAGAAATATGGGTTAATTGAAGGTGTAAGAGCTAGTTAGTAACAAGCCTAAGCTATTGGCTGAGGATTTGTAATTAATAATAAGTCTCTGTGTGGTTATTTGGGAGCCAGTTGTTGGTACAGAGCTGACTGGTGGGACAAAATAGTCCACCCACAGTATTAAAGAAAATGTATTTGTATTGCAGTACAGTGCTTGGTATATGCCACAGGGGTTATTACCTGGCAGGGTTCTACTATAAAACTCTATGGTCATCTCAAACCAAATCATTCTACCTGCATGTCTCATACAACTATATTCCTCTATCTTAGTTAACCACAGATCCAAGAGAAACAAAACAAAAAAAAACTTTGATTCTTCTTTTTCTTTCTTTCTTTTTCTTCCCAATTCAGGGTTTCTCTGTGTAGACCGGGCTCTCCCAGAGCTCACTCCATAGACCAGGCCGGCCCCAAAGTCACAGAGATCCATCCACCTGCTTCTGCCTCCCGAGTGCTGGGATTAAAGGTGTGTGCCACTATCACTCAGCCGATTCTTCTTATTACTCCTCCCAGTTGGGAGTTCTAATGAATTTTAGCAGCAAGCATACCCTTCGTCAAAAAGCTTCATTCTTTAGACCAGGTTCTCAACCTTCCTAATTCTGTGACCCTCTAATATAGTTCATGTTTTGGTGACCCCCAACCATAAAATTACTTGCATTGCTACTTCATAACTGTAATTTTGCTACTGTTACAAATCATAATATAAATGCCTGTGTTTTTCAATGGTCTTAAGTGACCCCTGTGAAAGGGTCGTTTGGTGACCCACAGGTTGAGAACTGCTGCTCTAGATTCTCTCTGGTCATTAATTTCCTAGTTACAGAATTTCTAAATATTACATATGATCCTATTGCCAATCCTTCTCTACCTTCATCAAAATCTGTGCTAATTCCTGAATGAAAACAGCATGAAGGCTGTGGGATAGCTCAGTGCATAAACGTACCTGCTGTCAGACCTGAGTACTTGGGTTTGATATCTCAGGAACCTACATGATAAAAGGAAAGAACAGACCCTACAAACTAGTTTAGTCCTCAGACATCCCTATACATGCACAAAGTAAGTAGATACATATAAATAAAGGCCTTTCAAGTTTTTTTAAAGCAAGGCCGATGGCACAGAGTAACTACTGAGAGCACTGACAGCTATTCCAGAGGAACGGAGTTTGGGTCCAGTTCTAGGGGATCTGATGTTTTTTTCTGGCCTCTGCAGGCACCAGGCATGTACATGGTACACAGACATGCATGCAAACAAAACACCAATACACACAAAATAATGGCTTTTCCTTTGGCATGTTTAATTGTGATGTTTAACAGACATCCTTGCAGTTTAAGATGACACTTAAAAATTCTCTATTAAAAAAAATTAGAAGGGGGCTAGAGAGACAGCTCAGTAGTTAAAGAACACTGGCTGCTCTTCCAGAGGACCCCAGTTTCAATTCCCAGAATCCACCTGGTGACTCACAATCACCTGTAATTCCTGTTTTAAAGAATCTGATACCTTCTTCTAGCTTTCATAGGTACCAGGCACATATGCAATACACAGATACACATGCAGGCAAAACACCCATACGCATAAAAATGATTTTAAAAATTAAAAAGAAATTAAACAGGGAAGAAAACTAAATGAAACCCAAATTATTTGAATCACTTAAGTCTTCAAAATCTTGAACCTGGCTTTCATTTTAATCTTATCAAATCATACTACACAATCAACCAAATATTACACTAACTTTTAGGCTTGAAAACGTTTGTATGGGGTGGTTCCTAAGTGAGAAATGTGCCTCTATTTTCCCAGTGAGCTCTTTTCCCTCTCCAATGACAATCTATTGACAGTTAAGCAGTCTGTCTTTCCCTCCTTATTCTGAAATGTTCATTATTTCACGTTAGGCCTTCTAAGCTTTTTTGTTTGCCTTTAAGTTTTATCACAAGAATTATGATATATACTATATAACAAGTAAGTTACACCTCTCTTCTACTCTACTACACTCACCCCCTAGTCATTTTAGAAGTAAATATTAACTATAAACTACCATGATACATGCTGGGAAAACATGGTCACAATGCAGTTCAATTGAGAATCAAAAATAACAGAAAAAAAAATTACACTCACACCCAACATGTACTTTTCCCCCACAGCACCTAAACAATACAACATAACAAATAAAAAGTTATTTATGTTGTATCAAGTATTCTAAGAGATAATATAAAGTATGTGGGTTGCAGGATATGCAAAGCTGTCCAGATTATATGCTAATATTACACCATTTTAGCATGGGTAGAGTCTTTGAACTGATCCTCTGCCCTGCAAGTTACTGGGGGACAACTACTGCATGAGTGTAATGGTAGGATCTAGTAATAGAAAGACAAATGACCAATATGCTATACCATATGTTAGTACTTGGGAATATGGTTACAGAAAATAGGGAAAACTCAAAACCCAACAGCAGCACATTCTTTTGAGACAAAAAAAAAAAAAAAAAAAATCTCACTGCATAGCCCCATTTAGCCTTAAAATTGACTCTTGCCTCAGCCTTCAGGGTGCTGGGATTATAGGAGTATGCCAACTACCCCAGCTACTACCCTTGAACATCTCTGACTCTACCAAAACCCCAAATGTCATGGCCAATAAGACAGTTCAACAATACTGAGTCTCAAAACATAACCTGGATTTCTTTTGGAACAAACACACTCATGGATTCCTTCCTATCCCCCACCATTTTTTGTTGCTCAGTAAGCAAATTAGTACAACTTTATGGAGTCTTAAGAAGGATGCTTAAAACATCTTGCTAAATCTAAAAAGAAGTAATATGTATTAGTTAATGAGTGCCAATTTTAGGCCAAATGTGGAACTAGAAAGACTTAAACACATTATTGCCACTGCCACACTAAGCTTGGCAGATGAATATTAACTTTCTATGACAAACCAAAGCTAAGACAGGTTGAGTAACTTGCTTTAGCTCACAGAGAAGATTATAAAGCTTGGTGTAAACCCAGGCACCTAGGTGTTTCTGTTCTTTTCCGAGCTGTATCTTACTGATTGGTATCCCTATATCTTACTGATTGGTATCCCTATCTCCATTCTTTGCCTGTCCTCTGTGCTGTGTCCTTCTAAAATTCAACTCTGGTTAAGATCACTCTCGGTTCAGGAACTAGAACACAACAGGAAGTAACAAAACAAGGCTCAAAAATGTTATAGCAGGCCAATTCCTATCGGTTTGAATCTTTAAAAGTAAAATAAGTACTGGGGAGACAGGTCAGCAGCAAAAGTCATTATTGCCATGGCAATCAAGAGGACTGCACTCCGATCCTTGGGACCCATTTTAAAGGGAAAAAGCCAGGCAATGTGGTATGTGCCCTAACCCCAGCACTGGGGTGTGGGTAGAACATCAAAGCTCACTTGACTGATGAGCTTCAGGCCCAGCAAGAGGACCTATTTTAAAACATGAATGCAGAAAACAATTGAGACCAACAGCCAACGTCCACCACCAGTTTCCATAAGCACATGTGCATAACCCCACAAAAAAGAACAATTAGGGTCTACAGTGGGGCTCAGTGGCAGAGCACATGCTTGGCATGTGTGAGGCTCTGGGTTTGATCCCCAGTACCAAAATTAAACAAGCAAGAGTAATAAGGGAATACACAGACTGTTCTAGATTCTTTGTTTTTTGTCAGTCTTTAAACTTTCTTTCCTTGTACTAGTTTTCACATGAATTTCTCATAGCATATTCCCCTGTAAAGGATGGAACAGATTTAACCAATTCAATGAAAAACCCTTTCAGTCATTACAGATACAGATTATTTTCCACCAATAAACAATGGGCATGGCTTTGTTTTAAAGTTTGACTATTAACTTGGGACTGCTGCTTTGAATTGTATTAGTGAAGTAATGGAATCATGTGCAAGTAAGTCTTCTGATTAATTTCAGCCTAACTTTAAAAACCAAAACAAAAGAAAATTTAATTATCTTGGGTATACTTGCAATTAAAAATTAGAAAAGCCAGTTTATCTAAAAGTCATTCTTCAACAAATTATGAGACCAAGTTTTCTTTTAAATGTTCCACAAGTTGCAATCTTTCTACCACCACAGCCAAACACATGCGATAAAAATTTACCACTTGAGGCATGTTTAAGTGTCAAGTTTTGTGGCACTAAGCACATCCACATCACCACCACCTAAGATTTCTCTCCTCCCCAGTCTCTTGCATCCACCATTCTATCTTCTGTCACCATGACTGCTATACTCTTGGAAACCTCTTAAGCAACAGGATTACAGAAAATCCGTCTTTTTCAAGATGGCTTCTTTCATTTAGTGTAATGTCAAAGTCAATCAATGTTGTAGAAGACGTAACTTTTTTAAGAAAAGGGATTTTTCTTTTAAAGGCTGAATCACAAGTCATATATATATATTTTATCCTCATAACTCAGGTTAAAAGTATGAAAATGCACAAAATAAGGGGTTGACGAGAAGTCTCAACAGCTAAGAGTACTTGCTGTTTTTACAGAGGGCTTGACTTTGGTCCTAGCACCACAAGGACACTCATACAACCACATGTAACTCCAGTTCCAGAGGATGTTGACACCCTCTTCTGGCCTCTGTAGAGACCAAACACACAGATGGTGCTCAGGCAGACAAGTAAACAAAGCCCTCACAAAATGAGTATAGTAAAATGCCTACAGAAAGTCGATGCTTTTTATTATTTTTCATTTTCTCATGAGTAATCAAGCCTTCTTATTTATCTAAAGGTTAACAATGTAGTCTAACAGGTAAAAAAAAAAAAAAAAAAAAAAAAAGAGTAAGAGTTAAATTTTGATTTTTCTCCTTAACACCTTAGTGATGTGATGTTATGTAAAATGAGGGGACAGAACCTTACTATTTTATGAATTACCTAAGAAAGGAGAAAATATCAGGTGCTTTGCAGTACAATAACCCATGAACTAGGTGTAAGTAACTCCATTTTAATCAATGAAAAAACTAAATCTCAAATTTACAGAGTAGGTTTACCTCCAACCACATATTAAATTAAGTCTAAGACTTTGGGATGTCCATGTCTTTCTGGTCCCAAAGTTAATATTCCTCCCCACTACACCTTGGTACCACTGAGAAAAAGTACCAGGGGTAGGAAGAGAAGTGTACATAAAACAATTCTCTTACCTGTGTTGATTAGCTGAATGCAATGATGCTGATACTGAAAATATAAAAGGCTGAAATGAGGGGCTGGAGAGATAGCTCAGTGGTTAAGAGCACTGTCTGCTCTTCCAGAGGCCCTGGGTTCAATTCCCAACACCCACATGACAGCTCACAACTGCCTGTAACTCCAGTTTCAGGGGATCCAACACCTTTACATGGATATACATGCAGGCAAAACACAAATGCACATGAGATAAAAATAAATTATTTAGCTAGGCATGGTACACACGCTTTTAATCCCAGCACTTGGGAGGCAGAGGCCAGCCTGGTCTACAGATCAAGTTCCAGGACAGCCAGGGCTATATAGAGAAACCGTATCTTGAACAAAAAAAGAGAGGGGGGGAGCTGAAATGGTCTTCCTATGTTCCTATGGCTACTTCAGGACACAGTACTTTTTCTTCCCTCTAGAACTCTAAGTATGCTGGCTTCATGCCACTTCAAAGAAGTGCCTCTAAAACCAAATGTTTAAACTGCTATTTGAAAACCCTTTTCACAATAGAAACTGCCAGGAACACAGGGAAATTAGCTTAATGTTAACATACCACTACTATTATCAAGGTCATTTTATTTTTCTGACTCCTGCTAGCACATTTAAAAAAATTTTTTAGTTGGGCAGTGGTGGCGCACGCCTTTGATCCCACCACTTAGGAGGCAGAGGCAGGCGGATCTCTGTGAGTTCCAAAACAGCCTGGTTTACAAAGTAAGTTTCTGGGACAGGCAGAAACCTTGTCTTGAAAAACAAAAACAAACAAACAAAAAACCAAACATTCATTTTTTTTTCTGAACAGATTTCAGAAGCATAATATAATTTACATTGGCATTGTATAAATATAAAAATATGAATGCTGCCTGGCGGTGGCGCATGTCTTTAATCCCAGCACTCGGGAGGCAGAGTCAGGTGGATCTCTGTTGAGTAAGAGGCCAGCCTGGTCTACAGAGCAAGATCTAGGACAGGCACCAAAACTATTCAGAGAAAACCCTGTCTCAGAAAATATATATGAATGCTTTAAAGCATTGCAAGGTCTTTCAAAGATTTTTTTTTTTTTTTTGTCCTTTTAGGAAATTAGTCAACATAATTCCTCTTCATGCATAGTTAAGAAAAATGAATATCCACTTGCTGTGCTTGAGATCTGAAACTTCTGATTGTGCATCCCTCTGTAATCTCTGAGAATTTAATGTCAAGCAAACAAGTCTTTCAGTAGAAAACTAAAACCTAAGAGAAATGTACTAGAAGTTTCTCTTTTCCATAACTTGCTTGTTTTTCAGAGGAATATCTTGAGAGCAGACCAGAAAAGTTTGATAGAGGTCCAGTCCATACTGACAAAGGGATGGACGGATATTAGAAAGTGTATCAAGCACATGGTAAGGCAGTTCATTAGCATCTTAAATTACTGTAATAGGCATTTGTGCAAGAAGATACAAAATTCACAAATATTTAAATTCCATAGATGTTTTAAATCTACCTGAAAAGACCATTTCTTAAAACCAAAATCAAAATATTGTAAATATAGGACTGGTTAAGTATTTGATTCTTGAGGTCAGACAGAAATCAGCCTTTTTTTTTTTTTCTTTGTTTTTTTCAAGACAGGGTTTCTCCTTGTAGCCCTCGCTGTCCTGGAACTAGCACTATAGACCAGGCTGGCCTCAAACTCACACAGATCTGTCTTCCTCTGTCTTCAGAGTGTTGATTAAAGGCATGCACCACTGCCACCACCACCGCTGCCCCCAAAATCAGCTTTTATTTGAATACACAGAGGATGCAACAGGTAACTCACGACAACAAAGAAATAATTTTTCTTCTGCAAGTAATCAGAGGTCTAGACACAGAAAATCCTATGTCACAGCAAGAGATTTATATGACATATCCCTACTCTCTATTGCCAGAAAACAGTTCATTCATCAGGATACCTTCAAAGGCACAGAGCTCATTATAAAATATTAAAACCATTGGCTATTTCCATCCATATCCTACATATACTCATCATTTAATCCAATTTAGATGTGAATGCACTTACTATACTTCAAACATTCTGAGTCAAGCTGGATATAGTGGCCTTTAATACCAGCACTTGGGAGGCAACTGGATCTCTGAGTTCAAGGCCAACCTGGTCTACCACTGGCTTTTAGGACATGAAACCCTATCTCAAAACAACAGTAACAACATTCTCAGTCTGTGTAACCGAAGGGAGAACTGGCAAAGGACATATCCAGACACCAAATTCTCAGCCCAAAGGAGATTTATTACCTAAGAGGGGAAAGTGGGGAGGGACTGGGGAGGCTGCAAAGGCAGCAGCAAACACATCCAACAAGCCAAGAAAACAAGAGAGCAAGAGAAGCAAGAGAGGGTGTTTTTGCAGGAGTGAGTTTTTAAGGGGGAGTCTGCGCTAGGGTGAGCTGGTAAATCCTGATTGGACATGTTAGTCAAATAATGAATTTTGATTGTTGGACCTTGGTGTTTTGTCTCAAGAATGAGTCATGGCCAAAAAAGGGACTAGGCCTTGGGGGGCCTAGCTTTAGGAATGTCAGGGATTTTAGCAAGGGAGAGGGAAAGGGCAAAACCTGTCTGCAGTGTTTGCCATGCTCAGGCCTGTTAGAGCCCTTCAATAACACTTCTTTTAAGTGGGGCAAGACTCATCCTTAGAAGGAGCAGATCCAGACTGTACACTGTGGGTTGTAATGGATGGATAATGGAAAATGGGAAGAGAAAGTTCAAAAACAAATTACTGTTAAATTTGAATAACAATGTTAACTTTACCACAGAAACTCATAGTTAACATGCCATAAAAAGTCCAACACAAGCTACAAGTGAGATGCATTTCCGTACTTCCAGCAGCCAAGAGAAGGATCACTAGCCCAGGCTATCCTAGCGGCCAAAAAAAAAAAAGTAAGACTTTGCTATGGAAAAAAAAAAATTATTGCCACAGAGATTTACAGAGCCCAAAGACTAGTGGCTGATGATGTAAGCGCTGATCTGATACAGCCTTAACCAGAAACTTTTAACAATTATGCATTGGGTTCTTGGGGAAGTACAAACCTCTAAATTTGGCAGCGTATCCAAACAATTAAAATCTATTTTCATATTTTATTGCCAAGTATTTAGTGTCAATTATGAACTTTAAGGACAGAATTAGGGTTTTATTTACTTTTTAATGACTGAAAAAAGGGACAGGGGTACTTGGGTCTTACAAAATTCTACTCTGAAAGTGAGTCTTCAGAGTGTTATGGTCAACTTGAAAGAGAAGGGAAACTTCTAGGCCATGACTTGCACACTTCCATATTTGGTTAATCTTTGCACATGAAAAGAAACAAGGCTGTTAAGAGTCAACACAGTGGCTGCAATCTAAGTGTAATTACCCATCAATACTGTTTTGCTTACAAGTTTTTTTAAGACTAACAATACCAGAAAATGATGAAAGTGGAGGAAGACAACCAGGTAACCAGTTTGTGAAGAAATGAAAACATTCCTGAACAGTCTTAGGTGAGGTAGCATTTTCCTTTCAGGAATATACATCTATTCCTTATCTCTGGATTTTCTTTCCTTAAGCTCTAACTATGAAAAATTGTTTAAAAAAACAAAAGCAATACATACAAAGTACAAAAATGATTTAGATAATGGTTAAACAGGGACCTGAAGGTAAACAGAGTTCTAGTTTCAAGAAACATTGAATCTTGTAACTTATTTATTCACTTGCTAAAGAAGCCTAATGATATCTGACAATCTTGGAAACAGCAAAGATAATTATGGACAGCCTATGTCAGAACAGTTTCTTCAACTGTGTTTTTGAGTTTGTGAGTCGGCTTGACTAATGTTGCAATTCTGTGATCTACCACCAAGGTAGACACCACACTGTCCAGCATTGCTTTGCTTAGCTTTTACACTCAAGACTTACACACACACTCACAAACACAGTTGAAGAAACTGGAAAATGCTCCACAATGTATCAATATGTATGTAGCCCAGGCCAGGCCTTGAACTCATGATCCTCATACTTCAATCACTGAGCATGACATGTAAATTAAAATGTACATATATTCAAATCAATCATGCATTCAAATTTTAATTCAAATTTAGATCTATAAAGGAAGATCATAAAGAACTCTTTTGTTCATTTTCATTTCCTAAGTAAGCTTCGGTTAAATCTTCAATATAAAATATAATCTATAGCACCATATATAGAGATGAATTAAAACAGGTCCTTAGCTTACATTACAAAGTTATATGTGCTTGGTGGTGGTGGCGGCGGCGCACGCATTTCTGCGGAGCGAGTTCCAGGACAGTGAGCTGAATAACCCTGCCTTGAAAAAAAGTTACAAATGCACTTCCTTGGCACCAAAGCTTTTTTTTTCCAAATGACTTTTCAGTTTGACAGTTTCACTACCTTCCATTGTTTCTTAACGCAGCTGGAAGCCCATGTACTTATATCACCTTCTTATTCACAAGAATGCAAAAACAGGTGTTAATCTAAATGAAAATATCAAATACACTGTGAAACTGTCCCTGACAGTTTTCTCCTGTGGGGGAGTGGGACCCACGCCCCGCAGACTTTCCCAAACCCCCAAATCTCAAATTGAAGTTGGAGCACGGTTTTAAAGAGTGCTGTGAGCATGATCAGTATAATAGTCTGCTTAGGACATATGCTTCCAAGATAAGTGGATCCTTCGGGTACCACAGGTATGGTTATGCTTGCAACAACAGGTGCAGACTACAAATGTAGGTATTTGACAAAACTATGGTCCTGACTACTATCAGGGAATGGATAGCGCACTCCTGGAAGCCTGGGGATAGCCTTGGGGCTGACTCACATAACCCTGAAGGGTGCTGAAAAATCAAGACACAAGGCGCTGGAGTAGGCAGGTGTTTCTTGTAGACTGGAAGAGTGCGATGCCAAAGACACTTTAATTGCAGGTGGAGAGTATGAGGCAGAAAACACCAGTAAGAGAAAGCAGAGTGACACTGAAAGCGAGCAAGTCTTTCAAATTAAGCCAGCCTAAGGCCCAAGGCAACCTCAGTGTCTCTGACACACACACCCCAATCTAGTGGGCAACAGGAGAAACTGAGGCGGAGGACACCGGCAGATCCCCAAACAAGACTGAGACCAAAACACAAAAGTGGAGAGAAAACTGCTATGCTGGGAGGGGAGAGACTTCGCAAAAGGGAGCAGTTACAGGGTTTGGAGGCAGACACCCACCCAGACAGGGGGAACCGGTTTGGGCAGGGGCTCCTAGAGGGTAGGGCCCGCGCATGCGCCATCTGCCCTCGGCGGCCGCTTCCCCACACCCAATCTCCGCTCCCCTCAGAACTCGGCCCGTGGAGGAAGCCCCCCGCAACTCCTGGCCCGACCCCGCCCGGCGGGAGAAGGCAGCCGGGCTCCAGCCGGGGCGGCGGAAGTGCCCCCCACCTCCGGGGTGAGGAGACCAGAGTGAGGAGGGGAACGGCGACCGTACCCAACCTGCTACCGCCGAGCGCCATCCGGGAGGCTCCGCCGCCTGGGCCTCCCCGCCGCCTTGCCTCCCCCTCCCCGCCCCCTGCTCACGTGAAGCGGCTCCTTCCGCCCTCCGGCCCGCCTCCCGCACCACCTCATAGGCCCCGCGTGCTCCCGCGAGGCGGAGCTTCCTTCCTTGCACCCCTACCTGGGCTCGGAGCCTGCCGGAGGATCTGCGCCTGCGCACAGGGCTCAGCCTCTACACCCTGCCACTGTGGCTGGAGCCAGAGCCCGAGTTGGGGGTCAGAGCTGGAGCCAGGGGCCAGGAGGAGCCTCAAAGTTCACCTTTATGGAGAACTTAGGCAGACTCAACTCCCCAACGTTTCTGAGGCGCGCAGAGCCTGGAATTATGATAGGTGGTTTTACAAAAACATGTTTCTCACTTCAGCTTTACCTCAAACCTGTGAAGATTATGTGTTAGAATCCGATCTACAAATCAGACTTCAGACTCCCTAGAGTTAGTCCTTTCAGGGACTGAAGAAACTGGGAAGGAATAAGATTGTTTCAGACCGTGACTCGCAGATGAGAATTTTATTTGAAAAGTATTACAAACTGAATACAAAGCAACAGGAATAGAGCAAAGTTTAGAGTTCCTGTCCGGAATGAACACACAATGTAGCCGAGAACAAAACAGAGTGCAAGTTTTTTTTTTTTTAAAAGTTATTATTTTGTTGTTGTTACTAAGGATTGAATCCAGGACCTCATGCATGTACCACGCAGCTATAACCCCAGACTTTTTTATTTTTAATTTTGAGACAGGGTGCCTTGAACTCACTAGGCTGCCTTGAACTCACTTTGTAAAGAAATCAAGCCTTGAGTTTTTCATCCTCCAGTCTTGACTTCCTAGGTAGCTGGGATTACAGGTCTTTGCTACCAGGCCAGGCATTGCTACTACCTAAGACTTAGTAATTTATACTTCTAATTGATTGTCTTGGTCCACTAGGGGTTCTTGGTCGAATCGGTGTTATTGGGCTTTGTTTCTCTGGGAGCAGCTTAGTCCAATCAGTATTAGTGGGTTCTGTCTCAGGGAGCAGTTGTTCCCAATTGGTGCAGGGTGGGCTTATGGCTCCAGTGGTTGTTGGGTTCATAGGGGTTGTTTTTTTGTTTTTGTTTTGGTGGGGGAGGGAGCAGGGAAGGGTAGCTGTTTGGTCCCTGGGACTCTGATGGCTGAGGCCTAGGGGATAGAGACCTGGTCTGCCGGTCCTGAGATGGGGGCTTACCTGTTCCCAGTCGGTGTAGTGTAGGCTTATGATTCTGGTGATCTGGTTCAGTGGCTGGGCGGCGCCTTCTTTTGTGTTCTCAGGTCACGTTTTGCTCATTTGTCAACTCCTCAGCTAATCTTGTTCCCTCAGACTGCAGACTGTAGGATTCTGAAACCTCTCCCCAGTGGATCTCAGCTGAGCAGGTTGTTCAGTAGGACAATCTCACCAACACCTCCAAGTTGTTGGGTTTTGTAGGATCAGCAGCTGGGCCCTGGGTTGGCCTCAGGCAGAATGTTCGGGTCTGTTCTGGTCGCACCCCACGGAGACAGCTCCTTCCCGGAGTGCACTTGCTGCCGTCTGTCCCCCTAGACTGTAGCATGAATTCTAGTTGTTCTTAATAGTAAAAACCTAGAGTCAGATATCGGGGTAAATGCTGAAAGATCAGAGAAGTAAAGGAGCAGTCACTAGAGAGATTTCAGACTGAAAGGGGGCGGAGCTCCTGTTTCAGCCCGCCTTACATTCCTCTCTCAATAATTTATACTTCTAAAACCACTTACTCATTATCCGAAATACATTGTTTTCCTAGTGAGTCCTTTACAACGAGAGCAGAAAAGCAATTTAAAAAAAAGTTTTATTGCTACAGTTCCTCTTTGTGTCTTGTCCTTTACAAAACACCTACACTCCCAGTGGGACAAGGATGATGTTTCCTATTTCCTTAGATATACCTACTTTAAAGTACTGAAATAATATGAGGAAGAAAGTATAACCTTGGGAACTCCTAACAAAATGTTTTCTATTTTAGTAGCCAACTTTCATATATTCCTTGATTCATAAGTATAGTCAAAAATACATGTATAAATTAAGTTTTCTTAAATAAAACTTTATTACATAATCAGTATGATGTTTGGAGAAAGTTAAAAAATAGAAACAAGTTAAAACAAATAAGAACGTCATATTTCACCACCAACGGTGACATTTCAGTTGACAAGATTGGTTTGGTGATCCGATGTCTTTTTTGACAAAGTGCCTCATGTATCCCAGGCTTGCCTCAAACTCTTGGTCCTGTTGCCTCCACTTCCCAAATGCTGGAATAACATACCAGTTAGTAATCTCCTTTTTCAATTAATAATACATACCTTATTTCTGATTATTACATCTAATTATTAGATCATTAAATGCATCTACTTATGCCCTTTAGGTGTCTTTAAAATGTGCAATTTGAAGATGAATGGTTCTTTCCAGATACCTGAAAAACTGAAGTACAAAATTCCTGGATTTGAATAAAGTTTGCTTCAAGAAATCTATAGTAAGTCACTGAGTTTGTCTTCTAAATCCTACATTTTTACAAGGTAGAAGCTGTATCAGAAAGTTCAATGGATTTGAGACAAACATTCTGGACTAATACATGTCACTTAAGATGTTGTGTTAGACTTCTTGTTTCCTGATACTAGATACAATGCCAATCATTTAGTATATAGTATTACTTGTTGTGTATAGTATGGGATATTGACACTGAAATAGTAAAGATGCTTGTTTATAGACTCTCCTGGACTCTCTTTTTTTCTTCTATCTGTATCTCATGTATTCCTGGCTAGCCTCATATAAAGGAGATGATGACCTTGGACCTCTGATCTTATTATAGGTGTTATATGTGGTGTGGGGTATCAAACAGGGTTTCTTGCCCAAGAGGCAAGCACTCTACCACCTAAGCTAAATCCTCAGCCCCTACAGAATCTTTTTACTGTTGGTGTTTTGAGACAGGGTTTGATCATGTAACTAGAGTGCTTTTAAAAAACAGACATAAAACAGTGATGGTACATGTCTTTGATCTCAGCACTCGGGAATCAGAGGCAGGGGGATCTCTCTGAGTTTGAGGCCAGTCTGGTCTACAGAGCGATATTGTTATTGTCCTTTCACATATCCAAGGGCACCTTTGTGTCTATAGACTGAATTGCATTTTCCTTCTTTTAGCATTCAGAGATCTTACTATTCTGGCTCTTGCCTACCAAAGTACTTCATCTTATAATTGCCCCAAACTCTACTCATACACTGTACTTAATATGATCTGATGTTTCAAAGCCACCTGCTGGTAAAAGTTAAGCATACTTAAACCCAAAATTAGTTTTCTGTGAATGATGTAAGTTATCACGTGACATTGGTAGGCACTAAAATAGACTATATAAAGTCTGCTTTTTGTTTTGTTTTGTGACAGAGTTTCTCTGTGCATTCCTGACTGTTCTGGAACTCGCTCTGTAGAACAGGCTGGCCTTGAACCCACAGAGATCCACCTGTCTGTGCCTCCCGAGTGCTGGAATTAAAGGGCTGTGCCAATGCTACCCGGCTATATTTGGTGTTTTCAAGAGAAAACTCTGGTAATATTAGCAGGCAAAACGGGAGGTAAGAGTCTGGAGGCTGCATAAGATCAGGAAAGTTAACGCAAGTGTTGTGGATGATTGACTGATAAATAAAACGCTGATTGGCCAGTAGTCAGGCTGGAAGTATAGGTGGAACTTGAGAGAAACTCTCCAGCTACAAATTACACACAAGGAAGATGGATGAGGGTATTTAAAACACACCCCCATCCAAACTTGCTGATTACTTGCTCAAATCTGCCCTTCAAATAATTTGTGTGTATGTGTGTATGCACATGTGTGTACAAGAGTGTACGTGAGCATGTACTGTAGAGGCCAGAGAACATCATAAATGTTACTCAGGTACTGTACTTTTCTTTTTCTTTCTTTTTTTTTTTTTTTTTTTGAGACAGGGTCTCTCATTGGCCTGATTAGGATACACTGGCTGGCCATTAAACTCAGACGTAGCAGACTCCACCTCCTCAGCACTGGAACTGCAAGCATTCACTGGAAGGCCTGATTTATTTGTGTGGGTTCTAGAGATTGAACTTGGGTCCTTCTGCTTGCACAGCATATACTTGACCAACTAAGTGAACCATCCATTCAACCCCATCAAGCAATACTTTTATTTTCACTGTTGTACTTTTCAATGCCAGAATTTTATTTGGGCTCCTTTGCATAATATTTTTCTTTCATGATAGTCTCATTTTGTTCATATATTGTTTTCTTGACTTCATTCATGACTTCAATTTTTCAAGTAACCTCAAAATAGATATTTTAAAGTCTTTGTCAGATATGGCTAAAATGTATGGGTCTCTGGGTTTGATCAACACCAACACCGGATAATATTTTTTGTTAAATATTAAATCAGATATCTAAGTTTAATTGGGGATAATTTGTGGACTTAATTTTTTCTTTTGAATGGACCATACTTTCCTGTTTCTTTATATGCCTCACAATTTCTTTATGCTTCTAAGAAAATATTTATTTACTTTTATTTTATATATTTTGGTTTTGCCTGCATGAATGTTATGTGTACCACATGTGTGCCTGGTGCCTGCAGAGGCAAGTAGAGGGAATCAGATCCCCTGGAACAGGAGTGTTCTAGTTAGGGTTACTATTGCTGTGATGAAACACTATAACCAAAGTAACGTAGGGAGGAAAGGGTTTATTTGGCTTATGTTTCCACATTACTGTTTGTCATTGCAGAAAGTCAGGACAGGACTCAAATAGGTCGGGAACCTGAAATCCAGGAGCTGTTGCAGAGGCCACAGAGGAACGTTGCTTACTGCTTGCTGCCAAAGGCTTGCTTTCTTATAGAACCCAGGACCACCAGCCCAGGGATGGCCCCACCCACAATCACTAATGAAGAAAATGCTCTACAGGCTTGCCTACAGCCTGATCTTAGGGAAGCATTTTCTCAGTTGAGGTTCTCTCCTCTCCAGTCTCTTTAGCTTGTGTCAAGTTGACACAAAACCAGCACATGGAGTTACAGACAGTTGTAAGTTGCCATGTAGGTGCTGGGACCTGAACTTGAGCACTTTCCAAGAGCAGCAAGTGCTCTTAACCACTGAGCCATCTTTCCAGCCCTGCTTTGTGATTTTTGAACTTACTGAAAATTAAGGCATTTGAATCATATGTGGTGACTGTAGTAATCAAGATCTCACTCATCCCCCTTATTTGATGAGGTTTTAATTTTTGTTTTGTTTTTACATATGAGTGTTTTTGCCAGCATGTATGTCTGTGTACCACATGCGTATCTAGTGGCACTCAGAGGCTAGAAGGAGGCATCAGGCACCCTGGAACTAGAGTTACAAATGGCTGTGAGCTGCCATGTTGGTAATTTAACTCTGTTGTTGGGGGTTTTTCTCTTTTGGGGTGCTGCCACCCAGCTCCCAAATATATCACACACGGAGGCTTATTCTTAGTTATAAATGCCTGGCCTTAGCTTGGCTTATTTCTTGCCAGCTTTTCTTAACTTTAAATTAACCTGTCTTTTGCCTCTGGGCTTTTACCTTTCTCTATTTCTGTATACCTTTCTTTCTTACCCCATTGCTGGTTGTGTAGCTGGGAGGCTGGCCCCTGATGTCCTCCTCCTTCTCTCACTCCTAAATCTCCCAGACTTCTCCTTCTATATATTCTCTCTGCCTGCCAGCCCCACCTATTCTTTCTCTTGCCTTGCTATTGGCCGTTGAGTTCTTTATTAGACCATCAGGTGTTTTAGAAAGGCAAAGTAATACAGCGTCACAGAGTTAAATGCAACATAAACAAAAGTAACACACTGTGGTGATATATTTGTAATCTAAGAAATAAAGCTTGCCTGAAGATCAGAGGACAGAGCCAGCCATAAAAGTCAGGCAGTGGTGTCACAAACCTTTAATCCTAGCATTTGGGAGCAATCCATCTGGATCTCTATAAATCGAAGGCCACGCTGGGCTACACGAGATTAATCCAGTCTAAAAAAGAAACAGCCAGGCAGTGGTGGTACTACACCTTTAATTCCAGCACTTGGGATCATACATCTTTTTTTTTTTTTTTTTTTTTTTCTTGGAGCTGAGGACCGAACCCAGGGTCCCAGGGTCTCTGCGCTAGATAGGCAAACGCTCTACCACTGAGCTAAATCCCCAACCCGGGATCATACATCTTTAATCCCAGCACTAGGAAGGTTGAGGCAGGAAGTTTATGGCTGAATAGAGAAAGGAATATAAAGTGGGAAGAGACAGGAATTAGGTAGGCCCTTTTGGCTGAGGACATTCAATCAGAGGATTTGTGGAGGTGGTGAGGTGAGAAGTGACTGTGGCTTGTTCCTTTGTCTCTCTGATCTTTCAGCATTTACCCCAATATCTGGCTCCGGGTTTTTATAATAAGACCATTAGGATAAGTGCAACAACACACCTTAAAATAATATTTGTGGTGATATTTTATTTGTGCTTTAATAAATAAAGTTTGCCTAGAGATCAGAGGAAATAGCAAGGCATTTTAAGTAAACAAAGAAGTCAGGCAGCTGTAACACACACCCTTAATTCTATCACTTAGCAGGCAGGATCTCTGTGTGTTCAAGGCCACACTAGGGGACAGAGCCAAGCATGGTGACACATGCCTTTAATCCCAGTACCAACCACAGAGACCAGGAGGTCTGTATAGACAGGCAGTGATGAGGAAGTCATGTGGCTGGGCTTAGAGCCAATGAGAAGGCAGAACAGGAAGGCAATAAAAGCTCAGTTTAGACAAGAAGAAGCTCTCTCTGTGGAAACTACTGAGTGGTGGTGAGCTAAGGCTAGTCCTGGCTATTCGCTCTGATCTCTTCGGCTATTATTACCTCTGTATGTGGCTCTGTGTTTCTTATTTAATAAGACTGTTTAGAAATTCATCTACAGAAGAAAGAGCTCAAGCATTCATTGTCTGGCTGCTCTGCTCTGTTACATCCTTGTGACCAAGATGCACTGAAAACTGTGAAACCATGAGTCAAGGCAAGTCTTTCTGCTGGGTGGTGGTGACACTCGCCTTTAATCCCAGCAGAAGCAGTCAAATCTCTAAGTTCGAGGCCAGCCTGGTCTACAGAATGAGTTCCAGGACAGCCAGGGCCACAAAGAGAAACCCTGTCTCAAATAAATAAATAAATAAATAAATAAATAAATAAATAAATAAATAAATAAATAAATAAATAAAAATAATCAATCAAACAAAAACAAACCAGGCTGTGGTGGCGCACACCTTTATCTCAGCACTCCAGAGGTAGAGCCAGGCGGAGCTCTGTGAGTTCGAGGCCAGCCTGGTCTACAATGGGAGATCCTGGACAGGCACCAAAAAACTACACAGAGAAATCCTTTCTTGAAAAAAACCAAAACCAAACCAAAACAAAATAATTGAGAGCAAACAACTGTAAAAGTATAAGTTCAACAGTGGGTAGAATAGCCATATGGAAGAAAAGTAAAGTGGGGGAATGAACATTACAAAAACCAACTAGAGTTAACACATATGTATGGACCATTCTGTACACTAATCACAAAATACACATTCTTTTCAAGCCTATATCCAAGAGTCATCAGGAGAGACAACATGTTAGATGACAAAACAAGCCCCAATGGATTGTACAAGTCCACATAAAGGATCTTTGCTGTGGAATATTATTTTAAGATGTGTTACATATGTTTATGCTATGGAACATTTGCTTTAATGATGCAAAGATGTGTTGCATTTTTTTATGTTGCATTTGTTTAACTCTGTGAAGCTGTGTTACTGTGCTTGTCTAAAACACCTGATGGTTTAATAAAGAACTAAATGGCCAATAGCAAGGCAGGAAAAGGACAGGCAGGGCTGGCAGGCAGAGAGAATATATAGGAGAAGAACATTAAAGGAAGGAGCAAAAAGAGATCAAGGAGTGAGGAAAAAAGGGGGGCAGAAACACAGCCAGCCATGGAATAAGAGTGACAGTAAGATCACAGAAGTCTGTGGTTGGTATGTAAAATGAATAGAAAATTTCTTAATAATAAAAAAAAGAAAAAAGAAAAAAGAAAACTACAGAAGTAAGAAAAGGAAAAAGCCCAGAGGCGAAAGGTAGATGGGATAATTTAAGTTAAGGAAAGCTGACTAGAAACAAGCAAAGCCAAGGCTGGGCATTAGTAAGTAAGAGTAAGCCCACACCCATGTGCGTGCGTGCGTGCGTGCGTGCGTGTGTGTGTGTGTGTGTGTGTGTGTGTGTGTGTGTTTATTTGGGAGCTGGGTGGCAGCCCCCAAAGAGCCAAAAGAATAAGAAAACAACCAACTACTGACCTTCCCTTAACATAATAGGATGGAGTTAGAAACCAACAAGAAGAGGAAAGGTGAGAGAAGAAAGCCAAAGGGAATTATAAAATACTTAGACATAAAAAAACATACATTCTAAATGTTATGAGCTGTAGTTATGACAATCATCAGAGGGAAATTTAATTCTAAATTTACATTTAGAAAGAGACCTCAGAGGTGGGTGCAGTAGAGTAGATGGTGCATACTTGTAATCCCAGTACTTGAAAGGTAGAACAGGAGGATAACACATTCAGGGCCAGCCTCTGGCTAAACAGTGAGATCAGTGCCAGTCTGGGCTAGACCCTATTTTAAAATTCAAAAACACAACAAAAGAAACAAACCAACAATAACAAAACACTCAAATCAAAAACTTAGACCTTACACTTCAAAGATCTACAAAAAAACCCATAAAATGCAAAGCAAGCTAAGCATGGTCTGCTGTGGGATGTTCTGTATGGCAAATGTGCTGCTGATTGGTCAATAAATAAAACACTGATTGGCCATTGGCTAGGCAGGAAGTGTAGGCGGGATAAGGAGGAGAATAAAGCTGGGAAGTGGAAGGCTGAGTCAGAGAGACACTGCCAGCCGCCACAATGAGCAACAGCATGTGAAGATGCCGGTAAGCCACGAGCCATGTGGCAAGGTATAGATTTATAGAAATGGATTAATTTAAGCTGTAAGAACAGTTAGCAAGAAGCCTGCCACGGCCATACAGTTTGTAAGCAATATAAGTCTCTGTGTTTACTTGGTCGGGTCTGAGCGGGCTTGGGATTGGTGGGTGAGAGAGATTTGCCCTGACTGTGGGCCAGGCAGGAAAACTCTAGCTACAATGGTCTTTAATCCTAGTACTTGGGAGGTAGAGGTAGATCCCTGTGGGTTTGAGGCCAGCCTGGTTTACATAGAGTTCTAGGACAGCCAGGACTATATAGAGAGACCCTGTATCAAAACAAACAAAACAAAGAAGCAAAGCTAACACAAAAATTAAAAAAAAGATTAAACAAAAAATAAAAATAGTTGAAAAAAGCAAGAGAAAAATCAACAAAAATTCTGAAAAAGAACAACAAAATTCACAGCCAGACTAGTTAGAAAAGAGACAATATACAAACAACTATAATAAGTAATGAGCCGGGTGGTGGTGGTGGCACACGGGGAGGCAGAGGCAGGTGGATCTCTGTGAGTTTGAGGCCAGCCTGGTCTACAAAGCTACACAGAGAAACCCTGTCTCAAAAAACCAAGGGGAAAAAAAAAAAGAAAAAAGAAAGAAAAAGAAAAAAGAAATGAAACTAGGGATATATTACTACCAACATTATAGAGTTTTTTTTTTTAATGAGACAATTGTAATAATTATATGTCAAAAATTAGAGAGCAAAAAAACGAAAGGACAAATCCCTTGAAATAAATAAACAACCTAAGCTGGTTCAAGAGCAAACCTCAGTACCTCTATACAATCAAAATTTCCTGGAGCTGGAGAGATGGCTCAGCGGTTAAGAGCACTGACTACTCTTCCAGAGGACCCAGGTCCTATTCCCAGCACCCACATGGCAGCTCATAACTGTCTGTAACTCCAGTTACAGCGGCTCCAACACTGTCACACAGGCTAAATACCAATACACATAAAATAAAAATAAATAAAAAAAATTAAAAATACAAAACAAAACAAAAAAAAAAAAAAAAACAATTTCCAAACAAGGAAAATCTCTCATCATACAGTCTTATCAATGAATTCTCGTAAATGTGTTCCGTTTTGTTTTTGAGATAGGGTTTCTCTGTGTAACAGCTCTGGCTGTCCTGGAACTCATTCTGTAAGCCAGGCTGGCCTTGAACTCACAGAGATTTGCCTGCTTCTACCACCCAAGTTCTGGGATTAAAGGCATTTGCCAGCACTGCCCAGCTCTATTAAATGTTTAAGGAAAGAATTAACAAGTTTTTTAACGAAACTTTTGCAAAAAATTGAGGAATGAATGCTTCCTAATACATTCTAAGCCGCCAGCATTACTGACACCAAAATCAGACAAATACATTGTAGATAAGTAAAAAAGTGGATCAACATCACTGAAAACTAGATATAAAAAAAATCAACAAAATAAAAACATATTAAAGCCAAAAGCATATTGAAAGAATTTCACCATGGCCAAGTAGGATTCAGCCTACCCCATGGATGCAAGGTGGTTCAACGAAATCCATCAATAGAAAACATCGATACAACAGAGGAATGGGGCATATGATCATCACAACTGATGCAGAGACAGCATTTACTCATGGTAGCAGTCCTCAATTAGGAATGGGCAGTTCATAGACTACACCAACTTATAGTACAAAATCAAGAGGTAAAAGAGAACTATCAGAATTAATAAACGAATTGCCAGGGTTATACCAACACATTAAAAAATCAGTGTTTTTTTTTAAAAATTATTTTTTGGACACTAGCACTAAGCAATATGAAAAGAAAATTAAAGATGCAACTCCAATAAAAATATTTGAAAATTGGTGGTGGTGCACTCCTTTGATCCCACCACTTGGGAGGCAGAGGCAGGTGGATCTCTTTGAATTCGAGGCCAGCCTGGTCTACAGAATGAGTTCTAGGACAGCCAGGGCTACACAGAAATGTCTCCAACAACAACAACAACAAAGTGTGAATGAACCAAGAACGTCGAAAACTAAAAAGCATTGCTGAAAGCAATTAAGACTCAAAGAAAGAGGCATCTTGTGTTTATGGACGGGAAGACATCAAAATAGTAATACTATCCAAAGCAACCTACAGATTCCATAAAACCCTATTTCCAAAAGCTCTTTTCCAAGAAATGGTAAAGTCAATCCTCAAATCAATACGAAAGTAGGGCTGGAGATGTAGCTCAGTAGTATAGTATTTGTGTAGCGCAAAGAAAGCCCTAGGTTCAATTCCTGGTACCAAATTCAAATGAAGTGCCAAATATCTTGAATAACCAAAACAGTCTTCAGTAAAGACGGAGGACACACTTAATAATTGCAAAAAAATTATCTGCAAAGCAGTATGGTATTAGCATATGGATATATAGATCACCGTAGACAGCCCGGCAAAAAAAACTCTCATAAACTAATTGATTTTCAGCAAGTCCACTCAATGGGCGAAAGGTTTTTAACAGATGTTACCGAACGTGGATATCCACAAAAGAATAAAGGGAGGTAAAGCGGGAATAACTAGTAGTGGTTTACACAACATTGTACAAAGCCACTTAACTTTAGGTTGGCAAATGATTAAAATGATCATTAGTCTGTATGTTTTACATAATAACGCCCCCAAAAGGGTAAATAAAATAAATGGAGAAAACGCAACAAACAAGTGGATTGGCAATGCAAAGGGGATTCAGAAAGATATTCAAATTTTCTCATCAGGAAGAATACGTGGATGATTCCTTTCACCAACCAAGAAGTATAGCTGGGTAGGTCTGGGCACGAACTTGATTCAAAACGGCACACTAAACACTGGAAAATCAACAGGAAATTAAGTGGTTGGCTCTGGAGCTCAAGAGAGGTATTCAGGCTAACAAGAGATCTGTGAACCTCCAGGGTAACCAAAGCTATGGAAGGCAAGAGATCGACCTAGGAACACATAATAAAGATTCCCTAAGAAACACCAATACCCACAAGGGAGGGGAACCAACAGCTTTCTGCGTTCCGGGATCCCACGCGCCGAGTCCACATCCCTGGGCGGGAGGGACTTACCACGGCTTGCGCGCAGACAGGCTGTTCAGGCCCATGCAGGCAGCGGACAGAGAGGGCCCTGCGTGACGGCAGCCTCCGAGAACAGAGCTGGGGCCCGCCTCCCACGGAAGAACCGAAGCTGTGGAGCATACGGAGCAGACGCTCCACGGCCTGACTCCCCAGTCTTGGCCTGCGCCCGGCCTACAACGAGGAAAGTCCCTCTCGGGGGCCCGTCGTCCTCCGAGCATTCCGATTGGCGGAGATGACCATGGGACCTGGAAGTTGTCTTTGTCCGGCCAGGGCTGCCCTTCCGGTTCCGTTGGGTCCCCCTTTGGCTCAGATTGCCTGCCCCTCCCCCTTCCCGGAGCCCCGAGGGGCCGGAGCTCCTGGCGGTGCCAGATCCAGATGGCGGCCTTCCCCCCGGGTCTGTAAGTTCAGAGGCGACCTGAAAGCCGGGCTGGGGTGCGGGGTCTCTGGAAATGGAGCCCCCGTGGGGATCTGGATCGCCCACGACCTATCCTGGGATGGGAGCCGAGGTGCTGCTGGTCTAGGCCACGGGGGACTTAAGCCGTTGGACCCTTGTTGCATCCCACCCTCTTCCCCTTACCGAGTCTGCAGTGGGGAGTCTCAGGATGCCCCAGGGACCGCCTCCTGGGACCCTCTACCTAGGGCCCTGTGGCTGGCCAGGACGCCAGACTCTGGCATTTTGTAAAAAGTGCTGGAGTTGAGGCCAGCAGAAAACTGAACCGCGGGAGCTAGCCAAGGCAAGGCTTTAAGTGGCGACCGCGAGACTACTGTAAGTGCCAGGTTTTGAAGGGTTTTACCCCTGCTCAGCCGCTGGCCAGGGCACCTTTTGTATTACTGGCGCTATGCCAAGCACTGGAGATTCATCACATATCTAGTGTTCATGGTCAAGTTTGGAAACGATATGTTAACAAATTGGTGCTCGAATCGGGGTCAGGATATGCAATCTGTTACTTATATCATCTGCTCTAGGGACAGTTGCTGGGAAGCCTGTAGAAAGAGAGTGGCCTCTAAATTCTACTTCGTGGAAATAACTTTCCGGAAAAGTTGTAGTGCTACTGAGAAGTAACAGACTGTGTGTGTCTGAAGAAGAAGGAATAGGGGTGGGGGAGGTTGTGTGCATAAGATGGAATTTCAAGCCGATAAGTAAAGTGAAGTCCAGATAGTGGAAGGTTTAATTAATCCTAAAGGAGATGAGTTATCTTTTTGAAGCTCTCTGAGCAAGAAACTGATATGGTCAGATTTGTACTGCAGAAAGTCATTTTGTTTTCAGGGAAGCCAGTAGAGTAGAAGCTAGCTGAATCTGGGCTCTCTTAGCTAAAATCTAGACACTAATATTGGAGATTATTTTAAAAAAATATTGAGGTCATCTAGGTGAGATGCAATAAAATCTAAAATAGAGTTATGGTATTGTTACAAGAAAGAAAAGTGCTAATGTCCCGAAGATTATACATTGAAGGAGAAAAAAAGCCTAAGTCTTAAGCACCTGATATTTGAATAGTGGTGCCATAATCAGAAATATAACCATAAGGCTAGCGGAAATACAAATTTAGTCTTTGTTTATGTTGAATTCATGTCTAAAGGGATAGCCACATAGAGCTGTCCAGCGTAAGAGTTGGGAACGTGAATGTGAAGATAGCCTAAACATTGTGGCTACGAGTAAAACGTTTAAATTTTGGCATGTGGGCAGACACTATGAGAAGAGTTAGCATCAAGGAGGGAGCACTGAAAAAGGGTGATTTGAAGGATGATGGTTACATTAATAAAGCAGAAAGCAAATTAGAGCCCACAGAAAAGAAAGCCCAAGAATACAGGGTGGACGCAACTATGGTGACCTGGGTATCAAGAGAGAATTTTGAAGAGAGTCTACTGGATCATGCTCAGCCACTAGGGGATGGGAAAGAAAAAAGAAAGCATCTCTTTTATTAACAGGCCAACAGTGACCTGGTAAAAAGCAATTTTAGTAGATGAGGTAATGCAATATAAAATATCAGAGGCCTCAATTGGTTTGAAGTTAATTGGGAAAACGTGAAGGATTTCACAAAGAAAATTGACGGACCTTATTTGTTTATTTACTCAGCACATGTTTAAAGAGCAAATAACAGACACCATTCTAAGTTCTTTTGAAAATGAACTAATGGGCTGGAGAGATGGCTCAGTGGTTCAATTCTCAGGACTGACATGCCTCACAACCATCCATAAGTCCAGTTCCAGGGAATCCGATGCCTTCTTCTGACCTCCACAGACACCATATAAGTTGTGCACATACATGCAGGCAGAACATTCATGATATAAAATAATTAAATCTTTAATGATGAGCTTATTTAATTCCCCTTAGCAATCTCATTGAGTAATTTATTATTGGTTGACAAGAAAGCTAAAACAGACTGGATAAAGTAATTCACCCACAGCTACATAGCTGGTAAATGGCTGAGCAGAGTTTTAACCTTAGATATTGGATTCTAGAGTCCATGCTTTACTTACTGTGCTGTGTGGTGACTACATAGGACTCAAGGAGTGGGAACATTGGAAGCAAAGGTAGGCTTATTGATTAAGAAGAGAGACCTACAGGATAGCAAGTTTGAAAGAGGTAAGCGATGAGCTTATGCTATAGTGTGTATGTGCGTTTTCTATCTTTTGTTCTAGGGTCCTCTTCCACTCTATGCTCACTTAAGTAGATTTCTTATACTCCAGTGTAGTGTTTCATTTACAACTTACTTAGGATGTACACTGAGGATTCTTCTCTAGCTTTTTACCCTGGTGCCACAGAGGCTCTCTGCATATTTTAATGACCAGCGTTAAGATCGTCCCTTTAGTAGTCTCTAGATTACTGAATGACACTCAAAGATAACCAATCGCTTGAGACAAAATATTTAGAGTTCTTTTGATATTTTTTCTCTTCTTCTCTACCTTGATGAACAAGATCATTGGTTTGGGGGTTGTTTGTTTAGATTATTTTTAAATGTTATCCCTGTAGTCACAATCTCATCATTTCTGTCTTGATCTGTTAAAATGATGGCATTGTAAAAGGCTGTTCACTAAGTCATTCCCTATATATTTTATTTTCAAATTGCTGAGTTTTGAATAGTGTAAGAGCATAAGCATCATTATTTTTAAATGTTAAATGCTTAGAGCAGGTATTTTCAAGTATAATTAAGTTGAGATTAAACTTGGTTAAGTTTAGTAACAAGATAGGAACAGGAATTCTTACCACAGGGAAGGAATACAACTGAGAAAACAGACAGGCTTTTTTGTAGAATTAAATCTTGACAAAGCACAACAACAAACCAAAACAGAGCTTTTAAAAATGCATTTACCCTTGCACAATTTAGTGATACTTCAGAAACAGACTAGCAAAATAATGGTTAAAAAATAATGAAACTAAGTCCAAGGCTGAGGAGATGTCTAGGGGATAAGAACACTTGCTCCTTATGCTGAATACCAGAGTTTGGTTCCCAGCACCTACATATGGTTTACAACTACCTATAACTCTAGCTCTAGGGGATCCAATATTGTCTTTTGGCCTCCACTGGTACCTGCATGTACATTCACATACACATATAGACACACCCAGATACATATTAACAAAAATAAAATAAGTCCAAAAAGAAAACAAACAACAAAAACCCCCTGAGATCAGTAGTAGGAAGATAAAGACATAAGATACAGTCGGGGCTGGAGAGATGGCTCAGAGGTTAAGAGCACTGACTCCTCTTCCAGAGGTCCTGAGTTCAACTCCCAGCAACCACATGGTGGCTCACAACCACCTGTAATGAGATCTGGTGCCCTCTTCTGGTCATACATGCTGTATACAAAATAAATAAATAAGATACAGTCAGGAATATGTATGTGTTAGTAGTGTTAATCAGTACATAAATGGCTTGTCATAGTCTTCTGTACTTAAATTTGGTTTTAATTTGTACTTTTTGCTTTTAGATGTAAATCTTTTATTAAAGTATAACAAAAATACAAAAATCTACAGATCATAATGTAGTGCTCCATAGTAATTCCCAAAATGAGAAGGAAAATCTGAACCATTACACAGGTCAGATAAATCCTTAAGCTAAGCTGTGCCTTGCCAATTTGTTTCATGTATTGATTCATAGCTTGAGCACAAGTTTCAGCTGTAACAATTAGCAATTCTGTTTCTATTAATTTCAGCATATTATTTATGTTCTCTCAGCTTCATTTTCTTATAGTCAAATTGGGGATAATAATAACATACCAGTAGAGACTTTCAGGACTAAATGAATTAATTTAGGTAAAGCATATTTGGAATGTGGCATGAATTTAGAAGACATTAGGTATCATTTTGTAAAAGGAATTAATCCATTAATCCTGTTAGGCAATCATCAATCCCCAGAGACAGGATTTCTTTGCATAGCCTTGTCTGTCCTGGAACTCACTTTGTAGTCCAGGCTGGCCTCCAACTCACAAAGCTCCATCTGCCTCTGCCTCTTAAGGGCTGGGATTAAAGGTGTGCGCCACTCCCCAACCCCCACCTCTGCTAATTATTACAATTTTATATTACTTGTTTGGTTGTGTGTGCACATACATTTATATTACCTATTTGCATATACATTTGGTGCTGAGATTAAACCTAGGATTCCATATATACTAAGTACACATTCTGCTACTGAGCAATTAATTATTTAAAAGATTTTTTTCTATTAAAGAAAGGTATTGCAAATTTGGTTCTACATGATTTAAATAGTTCTCCAGGTTTTCAAAAGAGGATACCATGGCATTGAAAATCATCTCTAGGGGCTGGAGAGATGGCTTAGTGGTTAAGAGCACTGGCTGTTCTTGCAGAGGTCCTGAGTTCAATTCCCAGCAACCACATGGTAGCTCACAACCATCTGTAATGAGATCTGACACCCTCTTCTGGCAGGCAAGCAGAACACTGTATACATAATAAATAAATCTTTAAAAAAAAAAAAAAGAGATCATTTCTATTACAGGTCAATAATAATTTCACAGCCAATATCGAGGAGTCACTATAATGCTGTGTTTTGTTTAATGAGCTATGTAAAGTGTAATAAACAATTGATCATTGTCCTGAAATAACTAATGACCTATTAGCAAAGGAGACTAATGTCAGGAAATAACTAATGTCAAAAGTGTATGACCTGGGAATAGATTATTAAAGGGATAATTGGGCTGACAGATATTAAGAAAAACTTCCTGAAGTAAACAATAGACTTCCCTAACTTTCTTGGACTGCAGCAGGAAGATCAAAGCAGGGATTTTTTTGAGACACATGATTGGCTGTTCCTGTTGATAAGGTTTTGTTTGTTTGATTGTTTGTTTGTTTTTTTTGTGTGTGTGTGTTTTTTTCCTTGTTTTTTGAGACAGGGTTTCTCTGTGTAGCTTTGGTGCTTGTCCTGAATCTCGCTCTGTAGACCAGGCTGCTTCAAACTCACAGATCCACCTGGCTCTGCCTCCAGAGTGCTGGGATTAAAGGCGTGCGCCACCACTGACTGGCCCTGTTGATAAGTTTTGAGAACTCATGAGTTGGATATAAATGAAACTGAACTCTGGCTCTTCTGTAGAGGAACAAGGAACAAGTTTTCCCATAGACATTTGACTTAAAACATTCTGAATACTGCCATACTCTAGCTGGAAACAATTAATGTTCGTTTTTTACTATGACTAGGAAAATACTGCTGATCTTTAGTGAATTTAAGACCAGCTCAACTCTAAAAAGAGAATGCCACTTTTGTTTGGCCACTTGAAACTATGATCATTTTTATAACTTCTGGTTAAATTGGGACATCACTGTTCGAGTTACAGAGTGAATATTTTTAAGCTACTGCCACTGAAACTGACCAGTGATAATATAGTTTAGCTACTTCTAAATACTGAAAAAATTTCCTGTGTTTCCTAGATTTTCCTTGTTTGAAACTCATGGATTTCTCTAACACATTTGCTTCTCTGCATTCCTCTTGTCCCAGCCAGTGCAATTCCAAATCTTTATTATGATCATTTATTATCCCCACATTCAGAAAGCTGTACAGGAGAAAACCTTATACACAGTTTGTGATTATTAACATACATTTGCCATACCCTTCTAAATGTTACCTCTTTCTGTGATATGCAGCTAAACTCTTGAGATTTAGAATTTTTTTGAGATAGGATCTTACTTACCATGTAGCTCAGGCTAGCCTGGCTCTTGAAATCTACCTACCTCAGCTTCTGAGTACTGTGTGTGCTGTCAGGCCCTGGTTGGTTTTTTGTTTTTGTTTGTTTGTTTTTGTTTTTCCTTCTTTTTCAATTCTCATCAGCTATCAAGTTCTCTGAAATGCCTTTTACTATCTTTTTGCTTGTTTTTTTTTTTTTTAATTACTGTTTTCATTCCTTTCTAGGCCCTTGTGGCCTCACTTATGTAATATGTGGCCTCCATAGATATTAATCTGGTCTGCTTAACAAAATTCTTTTTATTGTGAGACTAATCCTGTAGGTTTAACTGCTACATACTGAGCCCTTCCTGTGTGTTTGGTATGGTGTTGGGTGATAGTAGTGTGCATGAGTTTGAACAGAGGAGAGTTTGATCACCAGTGGGAGAAGAAGGGTGGCTGCAGTAAGAATTTGAAGTAAAAGCAGACTGTTTCCAGCTTCAGCTCCATGAAATAAGATGCATATGTTGCTACCTAATGCCAGGGAATTTTCAGTTTAATTATTTGATGAAGCATTTTGAGTGTTATGTAGAAGTATTGTGCTGAGGGCCCTAGAAACAACTCTTTTGCTCTGAGTGGTTGGACAAGTGCCTCTCAGGAAATGGAGACTAGCCTGGCTAAAATGCAGTGTTCCAGATTAGTGCAACTTGTATGACAAGCTTAGAGCAAGCAGATACATTGTGTACCCAGTCATCAGGAGCTGTCACTTCCTTAAAAATTAAGACTATGAATTTTGGGCTTCAGAATTTAGATGTGATTCCTGGTATAGGGCGCACGCCTTTAATCCCAACAGAGGCAGAGGCAGGCGGATTATCTGTGAGTTCTAGGCCAGCCTGGTTTACAAAAAGAGTTCCAGGACAGGTGAGACTACATAGAGAGAACTTGTCTCAAATAAATAAATAAATAAGCAAATAAACAAGCAAATAAACAAATAAATAAATAAAAATCTTGATGTATCCAGGAAAAGCTGGCTGTCTCACTTGCCCATGAAGCAAGGAACTGTGGAGTACACAAAATTCAAGCTGGATTTCCTAACACACTGAGATTATAGAACTGTTTCTCCAAGACAGAACTGACTTACCTATTGACCTGATAAGAAGACTGGTTTCTTAAAAGAGGATACCAGTTATTTTTAGTGATTAATAGACTGAGATTATAATGTTCGTGTGGCTAATTCATCCTTCCCTTTTAGAAAGACACATGAGAAGCCAAGTTATGAGAAAACCTGGAAAGAATGCAATCAGAACAGGAGGGATTTCTCAGAAAAAACTTATCATATAAACAGAACAATATGCAGAATTAGTTTCATTTGCTTATTTTTAACAGTGTTGTGGATTGAACCCAGCCTCACACAATGGCTAGGCAGATGATCTACTACTGAGCTATACATATTCTTAACTCTATGTAGAGAGTTTTGGCAAACAAACCTTCTCTGTGGTTGACCGTGTTAGACCATTTTTTTTTTTTAGTTAATTGACTTATAACCAAGAGGCTAACCTTTATCCAAAAGACATTGGGGAGTTCCTGAAGAGATTTAGATGGTTAGATACAACCTAACGATTTTGAAATGTGCTGTATATGTTGAGTTTCAGAGGAGTTGGAATCCAAGGAGCACATTTAGGAAACAATTCTAGTAGTCTGCGTGAGAAATGATGTGCACATAGGGGTAAGAAGGAAAGCACGCTGGGCGGTGGTGGTGCACGCCTTTAATCCCAACACTCGGGAGGCAGAGCCAGGGGATCTCTGTGAGTTCGAGGCCAGCCTGGGCTACCAAGTGAGTTCCAGGAAAGGTGCAAAGCTACACAGAGAAACCCTGTCTCAAAAAAAAAAAAAAAAAAAAAAAAAAAAAAGAAGGAAAGCACAATCTAGAAAATATTGAATCTGTACTTACTCCCACTCATACCCCCACTGATTTGTTCATCTGATAGTGTTTTGTTCTCCATATAAAGAAATGTTCCTTACAAAAGAGTTTAGATTTATCCATAGTGCACAGGATAAAGAATTGTGCCTTTATCAATGACCAAACACCATCTCTTTAAGTCTGTGACTTTTATCACAAAAATAGTTATATGAATAAATTCATACCAGTTTAAACAAAAATAAAAAAAGGAGGGGGCGGTTCCCAGCAAACAGTGCCCCTGTAGTCTCTAAAATAGAAAGAAAGGGGTTGGGGAGACAGCTTAGTGACTATGAGCACTTGCTGCTTTTCCAGAAGACTCCAGTTCGATTTCCAGTATCCACATGGCAGCTCACAACCATCTATAACTCCAGTTCTAGGGAATCTGACGCTCTCTTCTGGCCTATGTGGGGATCAGGCACACATGTGGCACACAGATATGCATACAGGCACAACAATAATAAAAACAGGAAACAAAAGAAAAGAGCATTTTGTTTTGGGAAAAGCAGGTACATCATTCATGCAAAAGAAAATAATGTCTGCATTGGTAATTGGGCTGGGATGTTTCTGTGGACAAAATAGAATTCTCATTTGAGAAGTGAAAAGTAAACTTCTTGGGCTAACTCGAGCATTGTTAAGTGTCTTAAAAAGTTGAGTGAAACCCAGTTATTTGCATTTCTATATGTCTTCTCTTTGGGTACAGTTGGCACCTAATATTGGTAAAGAATAATTTTTAATGGCCTTTGGAAGCTGGCTTTTTGGATACATACAGACAGACATGACAACACATTTGGTTTTGAAAGGTAAATCCAGTTTTATAAATTGTTTAAATTTTCTTAAATTCCACCTTTTTTACATTTCTGTTCTTTAGGTCTGCCAAAATGTCTGAAAGATCAGATCTCCTTCACTTCAAGTTTGAAAATTATGGAGATTCAATGTTACAAAAAATGAACAAATTAAGAGAAGAGAATAAATTTTGTGATGTTACGGTTCTCATAGATGATGTTGAGGTGCAGGGGCATAAAATTGTTTTTGCTGCAGGTTCCCCCTTCTTAAGAGACCAGTTTTTACTGAATGATTCCCGAGAGGTGAAAATCTCCATATTACAGAGTTCTGAAGTGGGGAGACAATTGCTCTTATCCTGTTATAGTGGTGTGCTGGAATTCCCTGAGATGGAGCTGGTAAATTACTTGACTGCTGCGAGTTTTCTTCAGATGAGCCACATTGTAGAACGGTGCACACAGGCGCTGTGGAAGTTTATAAAGCCAAAACAACCAATGGATAGTAAAGAGGGATGTGAACCACAGAGTGCTTCTCCCCAGTCGAAAGAACAGCAGGGAGATGCCAGAGGCTCTCCAAAACAGGACTTACCTTGTATTCACCCATCTGAAGACAGTATGGATATGGAGGACAGTGATATTCAGATTGTTAAGGTAGAATCTATTGGGGATGTATCAGAGGTTAGAAGTAAAAAAGATCAGAACCAGTACATTTCTTCAGAACCCACTGCTTTACATTCATCAGAGCCCCAGCACTCCCTGATAAACTCAACTGTGGAAAACAGAGTAAGTGAACTAGACCAGAGCCATCTCCACAATTACGCCCTCTCTTACACAGACAATGATGACATCATCATGACCTCAAAAGATGTCTTTGGGCCTAATATTCGAGGTGTAGACAAAGGCTTACAGTGGCATCACCAATGCCCAAAGTGTACCAGGGTGTTCCGTCACCTGGAGAACTACGCCAACCATTTAAAAATGCACAAACTCTTTATGTGTCTACTCTGCGGCAAGACTTTCACTCAGAAAGGCAATCTTCATCGACACATGCGTGTACATGCCGGAATTAAACCTTTCCAGTGTAAAATCTGTGGGAAAACCTTTTCTCAGAAGTGTTCCTTACAGGACCATCTTAACCTTCACAGTGGAGATAAGCCCCATAAATGTAACTATTGTGACATGGTTTTTGCACATAAGCCAGTTTTGAGGAAACACCTTAAACAGCTGCATGGCAAAAACAGCTTTGATAATGCCAATGAGAGGAATGTGCAAGACCTTACAGTGGATTTTGATTCTTTTGCATGTACAACAGTCACAGACTCTAAAGGTTGTCAACCACAACCTGATGCAACACAGGTCCTGGATGCAGGTAAACTGACCCAAGCTGTCCTCAGCTTAAGGAGTGAGAGTACATGTGTAAACTGAGGAGGGGCCTAGTGCTCACAGCTAGAATCGACTTGAGAGTGTGGCAATAGTGCTGTCTTTTTAGGAGTGGTTTGGATAGCTTCCAAAGCCTCCAAGCAAGTGGTTGTGGGTGAGCACGAACAGACCAGGCAGCTCCCACTTGCAGTGGCTTTGCTTTCCTTTAGTCCTCTCCAGGCTCTTTTTTGAGTTATTTATCCTGTGATGTCTACTTTCCTTTCCTAAGGAATAATTCCATTTGTCTACCTAGTGTCAATACATGTCTTAGACTGACACTATTTTAATCTTTTTTACCAAGCACATTCTGAAGGTACTAACAGATAACATCACCTACTTCCCACTAACAGATGCTGTGCTTAGAAAAGTTCATATTCTTCTTTGGGGGAAAATGAGTCTGGGATATGAGGTTATACTGCTGTTGACCTAAATATGTGATAGAGCCTCTGTTTGTCTACTATGATTCATCTAAGACTGATGAGTGAGTCTGCTTCCTACCATTTGTACTTTTTTTGGAGCTGCTATGAAGAAGTATATTGGTTTGTACTTTAAACACTAACACAGCCCATTGAATTATTATAACCCAGAATACAATCCTTTCAGCAACATCTGCAGACAAATAGGGACCACCATGGGAAAGATAATCAGCAAATAATAGAAGTATACTAAAACAACAGTGTGCACATGGAAGGTTCCCTAAACCTTATGTTCCAACAAGAGACTAGCTGCTTATGTATGTACCCTGTTTATAATTAGAAGTACTTTAGGCATATTTAAGTGAGCTAAAGAATAATGAATGGTCTCTATAGGAATGGACTATATTGGAATCTGAACTTCATATCAGAGTTCATTACATAAGAAAGGTGAGTTTGGCCATTACTTTTGTGCAGTTTACAGTATCTCCTGGTTTTCCTTTTCTCATGTACCTTCATCTTGAAAACAGATGAAAAAAAATTAAGTGGGATACAGAAGAACAACCAGAATTTTTGCATTTTGGTAGTCTTAGAGATACAATGATACACTGTCCACTTTGCCACCTTTCATAGTTGATCTTGAAGAATGAAAAAAAAAATTCTTTATTCTGAAGTACATTTCAGATATAATTTTGAACTTGTTTCTGACCCAGGGGTCACAGTAAGGTGTAGGATTGCTAGAGAACTTAGAAACTCTTGAAAGATTGTTTACACTATCTCTGTCATTTAAGTAGGAATATTCAAACAGGAAGCCTGGCCACCATTGGACAAAATACACCTGACTAAATATGAATGACTGTCCCCATACATCTTTTCTACTATACCTTGGCTTTAAAAGATGGTGAATAATACATTAACAGAAAGTTTCCAGTTTTATTTCACTGATGTATATCCCTTTTGGCTTTTGGAGACAGCCTAGGATTTGCCAACAAAATGTCACAGAAGGACTTGAGATAATTACTTATTTAAACTGTTTTTATTTTGGTGGCTTGTGCCTGTAATCTCAGAATTTATGAAGTTGAAGCAGGAGGGTTTCTGTAAGTTAGAGGCCAGCCTGGACTAAGACCTAAATCAGTATAATGATTTTACTGTATTGGTGCTGGAAGTCAAACCCAATGTCTCACATGTGCTAGGCAAGCACTGAACCTACCACTAAGGTACAACCCTAGCCTGTTAACTGTTTTTTAGCTAGATGAATATTATGTTGTTTCTAAGGGAGTGATTGGTTTGGGTATGAATGGGAGGAAAAGTTAGAATAATGTGAGATAGATCTAAATGTAAAACTGATTTTGTCTGAGAAACTTTATTCCCACTAGACTTTTTTTATTTTTGAGCTATGAGAGTACATGCACAGATAATCCAAAAACTAAACTTAATTTATATATAGATGGCAGGAGGTCTTAATTTGTTATAATTTGATATATTTACACAAGGCTCAGATTTGAGGAATAATTTCTACTAAATATTTAAATAAGAATACAGTTAACTAATAAGACTTGTAGGTAGTTTATGCCCAACATCACTCATTGTATGGTCTAATAATGCTTTCTAGCATTCTGAATTTTAGTGAGTCATCCAAAGAGCACCAATTCTATGCAACAATGGGACTTTGCCATGTCATCCAATGTTTTGAATATTTTCTCAGAAACTTTTTTTCAATAGGAACATTTTAAAATCATGGTGCTCCACATGTTATTATTCTTGTCCGGTTACTGTTAGTAGCTTCAGGACTAAACGCAGCATGGGTTCAAATAATACTCTTCTCCCTTGTTGGGGCTATATCTTGATTTATTTCAGTCATTCAGAAGCCTTTTCTTCTTTTTTTAAATGCTGGGGAGTTTGAACCCAAGGCCTCATGCACGTTGAGCATGTTCTCTACGACTGAGCTACTCCCACAGCCTCAAGAAACATTAATAAGCAACTGATATTTCCAGGTACTATGTTAGATTCTGATGATAGGGAGGTAAGATTGATATGATCCCTGTTGTTATAGGACTTACAGTGTCAAGTGATTTTAGTGAGATAAGATCTCCAATTTATTTCATAACTAAGAATGACTGCCTTGTTTTTGATCATTTAAAGCAGTAGTTCTCCATTGGGGGCACAGGAGCTTGAATGACCCTTTCACAGGGATCACCCAAGACCATCAGAAAACACAGATATTTACATTATGAGGAACTATATTGAAGAGTCGCAGCATTAGGAATGTTGAGAACCACTGACTTAATGTCAGCTTTCTTAGGGTTTTCTTTTACTAAAATTTTTACTTCTCACTGTTGCAAGTGCAAACCACTTACCTAATTTATGGTCTCTTCCATTTCTTAGCTGGAGAGGTCTTATTTCTGTGAGACATTTAAGTTTGGTGGGACTTGGGTTCTTTGCTTACACATTTGTCAGATTTTATTGCAAAGGGGTCAAGTTATTTTATAGTGGAAGCAGTCTTTAACACTAGTCGTGGTTCTATGGAATCAGATGTAAACCTTAGTTACTCAGCATTTGGGTCTTTTTTATTTGAGGTAGGTTCTCACTATGCACCCTTTGCTGCCTCAGCCTCCCAAGTGCTGGGATTAAAGGCATGTGCCACCATGCCAGGTTCAATATTTGTGTTGTGTGGATTCCTAGGAAAACTTCAAAAGGAAGAGGACTCTCTTTACTGTAGTTTGGTTTTTTAAAAATTACTGTTATTTATTTATTTAATATTAAAACAAGCTCCAAACTGAAGTGGCTGTGAGGTAAATCAGGTGTGTGAAAGGTGGCTGGTGTCACCATTTCTAAAATATTGTCCTGAACAAACAACTTAGAACATTTTATTTCAGCTCATGAATGGCTGTTCTAAATCTGTTGTATGTTAGACATACTTTGAACTACCTCTTTACTTAAAATGGGGAAGTTTCCTTAATAAAAGTGTGACAATTAAACTGGTGTCTTTGACTTATTTTCTTACTCTCTTCCCTCCTTTCTCAGTTGCTTGGATTTAAATTCAAGAATGTTTCAATTCTTTTTTGTTGTTGTTTTTTTTTTTTTTCAAGACAGAGTTTCTGTGTAACAGCCCCAGCTGTCCTGGGACTCCCTGCCTCTGCCTCCTGAGTGCTGGAATTAAAGGCGTGCACCACCACTGCTCGGGGAATGTTTTTATTCTTTAAAACACATCTTAAGGATTGTTGAGGGGCTGAAAAATGCAGTTTATTGATAGTGTTTTCCCAGTATGCAAAGACCCTGGGTTTGATCCTCAGCACAAGGGGGAAAATTTGAGATTGCCTTTTGAAGAAAGTATGGGTTAACCAGAAATTAGTTATCAGTAGAGACAGTTATTTCTTTATGAAGCTGCTGAGAATACAGAATCCCAGTTTCAGGGCTGGTGTGTGTGACTCGCTGGTAGAGTGCCTAGCATTCCAGCAGCCTGGGTTCTGTTCCTGGCAACAGGCGAACAAAAAAATCTTCACTCTGCAAATAGGAGCTTTCTGAATACTAAATTCTGTGAGTGCAAATATAGATACATATTGCTCTGATTAATCTCTCTCCCTTGAAGTGGCATATATTTCGATGTAGGTTCAGTTTTGAAGATAAATATTTCCAACTGGATCCCAACTTATTGAGGAGCAGCTTAGAGATCATTTGTAATCACATTTGTCAGATTAATCAGTATAAACCGTTTTCGAAGGGTAAGCGGCAAAGCAGTGTTTTGCGTTCGAAAGGCCCAGTGTTCAATTCCCATCACCCAAAGAAAGGGAAAATCCGCTGGGCAAAGTAGTAGCCTGTCAGAGGCAGGCTGTTTAAAGCAGGTAAGGAGGGGGAGGGCGGAGACTTGTGAAGCTGTACCCAGGAAGGGTTGGGGCCATCCCCAATACAGAACCGCGAGTTCCTTTCCTTCGGCCCTGCCCCTCAGCGCTTCACTCGCTATAACTATCTTTACAGCGGAGCGGGAACGGTCAGAAAAGACCCAGCAGGCCGGTATTCTGACGTTTTTCTGTCATTCTAGGAGCGGACAAAATGAGGAAGAAAAAGCAGCTCAGGATGTCCTTCCGGGGCGTCCAGACAGTCTTCCTGTAGAATAAGCTGGTTGACACCGGAAGCGTTTCCTCCCGGGATAAGGTCCATCTTCCGGCCTGGGCCGCCGTTGCTGCATAAGCCTCCAAGCCAGTTTTGCGAGTCGGTAAGTGAAAGTGAAGGAGACATCCCTGGGGGGTGAGGCGCTAGGACGACGCTGCTCGGGAGTGCATCCGGGCGCGGCCTGGGCCTCAGCCCCAGCCTCGCACCGTACCCGCCTGCCCGGCCGGGCCTTAACCTGAAGGCTGGGCGTGGGAACCGTGTGCGGTGCCGAGGGAGTCGGCAGTCCCTCCGTCTTGGATTCCTTTCAGCTCCCTCCTGCTGTGTGTGGGCTGCTGTGATCACTGGTGAACACAGAGTCAGGAGCAAAAGACTCTCTGGGAGACGAGGAGTCACTTTAATCTCTGGTTTGGGTTCAACCGAGCTAAAGCACGAATTGGGAAATGGAGCAGGAAGCGTGAATGTAATACATCGGCAGATGGGGTGTTCGCATGGTTTTATCTGTACAGTGATGAGCATATGAAAAACGAACCAAGATCGATCAGTAAAAGGTGGGGTACACTGAAGTCCTGAAGGAGTTTGCATTCTTTATAAGAATGAAAGGCTGTCCAGGAAGTGGGGGGAGCGATGGACTTAAAGCAGAAGTGTTTCTTTTGTTTGTTTGTTTTTCCTTCTTCTTTCTCCTCCTTTTTAAATAATGTTCATTCCGATGGGAATTCAGGATGGTAGTTCAGAATATTCAAAGAGTGCTTTGTCAGGAGATCTGTTGAAAGTCATTACAATGGTCAAGGCAGGACTAGGAATTTTTAATAGTGGTGGGTAATAGGCAATTTAAAGACATTTTCTAATTTAAGATGTTAAGTGTACTTTTTTGTTTCACTGTGCCAATTACTAGTATTTAAAGATTATGTACCATGAGATGATGCAGAAATGCGTTATGACTTTCTGGATTTATATATAGGTGGTGATTTGGGGACAGATTCACTTCTAGCACTCAAAGTAGAGTTTAGATCTTCATTTTTCCCAATACATGTTGGGAAGAAGGGGGCTCTTTACCATAATAATGTGGGAAATCATTGCCTATCCTGTATCAATGGTTGTGCTCTGTTTTGCATAGATTGTGACCATGGCTGCTGAGTCTGATGTTCTACACTTCCAGTTTGAACAGCAAGGAGATGTGGTCTTACAGAAAATGAATCTCTTGAGACAGCAGAATTTATTTTGTGATGTATCGATTTATATTAATGATACTGAGTTCCAGGGGCACAAGGTGATTTTAGCTGCTTGCTCCACTTTCATGAGAGATCAGTTTCTACTCACACAGTCAAAACACGTCAGGATCACCATTCTGCAGAGTGCAGAAGTTGGCAGAAAGTTGTTGCTGTCCTGCTATACTGGAGCACTTGAAGTGAAAAGGAAAGAGCTTTTGAAATACCTGACTGCTGCCAGTTACCTCCAGATGGTTCACATTGTAGAAAAATGCACAGAAGCTTTGTCCAAGTATCTGGAAATTGATCTTTCTATGAAAAATAACCAACACACTGACTTGTGTCAATCTTCGGATACAGATGTTAAGAATGAAGAAGAAAATTCTGATAAAGACTGTGAGATAATTGAAATTTCAGAAGATAGTCCTGCAAACCTAGATTTCCATGTTAAAGAAGAGGAAAGCAACACATTACAGTCTGCTGTAGAGAGGTTGACATCAGAGCGAAGGGGAATGAAGTCACCAGAGCTCTCTACAGTAGATAGTGGTTTTAAAGAGAATGAAATTTGTATCCTCCACGTAGAATCGATCAGTACAGATGGTGTAGAGAATGGGCAGTTTCCACAGCCTTGCACCTCATCCAAAGCAAGCATATATTTCCCAGAAACACAGCATTCACTGATCAATTCTACAGTTGAGAGCAGAGTGGCAGAAGTTCCTGGAAATCAAAATCAAGGGTTATTTTGTGAGAATCCTGATGGAAGTCATGGTACAGTAAATGAGATCCAGAATCTAGATGAGAATTTTTCATTGAGGCACCAGTGCCCCAGGTGCCCAAGGGGCTTTCTTCATGTAGAAAACTATCTGCGTCACCTTAAGATGCATAAATTGTTCTTGTGCTTGCAGTGTGGGAAAACATTTACACAGAAGAAAAATCTCAACCGGCATATTCGAGGACACATGGGTATACGACCCTTTCAGTGTACTGTGTGCTTGAAGACCTTTACTGCTAAAAGCACACTTCAGGACCACTTGAACATACACAGTGGGGACCGGCCATATAAATGCCATTGTTGTGATATGGATTTCAAACACAAATCTGCTCTCAAAAAGCACTTAGCCTCTGTTCATGGCAGAAGTAGTGGTGAAAAACTATCTAGGCCTGATCTCAAAAGGCAGAATTTACTGTAATCAAATCAGGAACTTGGGACGAAAGCATAGAATCACTCTGTTAGGCATGTCTGTTTTTAAAGATGCAGTGTTGGTAGTGTGCCTCCCCGCCAATCTTTAGCTTTCATGTTTGTTATGTGCTATTCATTCTGAATTTCTAATAGTTCCAAAGTTGTGAATGAAGTGATTAAGTTTATGGGATTAAGTCTATGTTGTTTTAAACATTAGCTATTGCCTTCTGTTCAGCAATAATTGCAGATTCTGACTTGTAGTTTTTAGATTAGTGATTTAATGTTGAATCTAACTAACTATATAGTAACTTCAATGAGTTAGAATGACAAGAAACTAGATTTGAAAGTATAGTGTTGTCCATTACTATTAATTTTGACAACATGTAGGACTAACAGTTTTCTTTTTAATGTTTAACCATTGTACTTGGATTGTAGCTAGAACACCAAGTTATATTCAGATTCACATGGGACCAGCAGATTGTCCTTAGAATTACATTATTAAAATATCCAAGAGAATATGTAATAGACCCTATTCCTGATTACATATAATATAGTTGGATTAAGAACTCTGTGGCCAATGCAAGTATTTTCTTGGCTTAGATTGGAAAGTTTCTTTTCTTTTTGGATTTTTGAGACAGGGTTTCTCTGTGTAGCCCTACCTGTCCTGGAACTTGCTTTGTAGACCAGGCTGGCCTTGAATTCACAGAGATCCTCCTGCCTCTGCCTCCCAAGTGCTAGGATTAAAGGCATGCACCACCATGCCCAGCTGCAAGTTACCTTTCTTAAATATTCCAGTTTAAGTAAAGACAAGTTTACTGTTTACTTAGGGTTTTTTGTTTTGTTTTGTTTGTTTTGGTTAACATGCACTAAAATTGATCTTTCTCTGAGGAGTTATTTTTCTATGAATTTAACACATAGAATAATTTTCTGCAGCTGGGACACAGAATAGTTCCACCACCTTCTGGAAGGCCCTTATGCTGCTCCTCTATCGTCTACTCTTCCAACTCTAAATTCTAGTAAGAGTTGTTCACTATAGTTTGTTCAAATCTGGGGTGATATAAAACTGGGATCTTCTAGTATATTTCCTTTTGATACTTTTTTTATACAACATAATGCCTTTAAGCTTCATTTATGTGTCTGTTAACAAGTTATTTTTTTATATCTCTCTCTAACTTTTGACGTGATTTGTATAGCCCAGGTTAGCTCAAATTTGCTTCACTTCTTGAACACTGGGATTATGCCTGGCCTCTTTTATGTTTTGAATTGCCTATATATACATTTTCTTTTCAAGCCGTCGCCAGGTGAATAGTTTAAATTTAGAAAGCTACTACAATTAGTTATAATGTCTTGTTTATATGAATACCTCTAAATTAAAAACTTTTTTGCCCTTAGAGTGAAGAGCAAAATTCACTGCAGGGCAGATCACCTTCCCTGACCGTAGGAAGCACTCCAGGTGTCCTATTTCTCTTCATAACTCAGCTTCTATGTAGAGTTTCTGCTGTAATTAAGTTCTGTTGACACTCACAGTTTGGTATTTTAACTTGTAATATACTTTGTACTATAAAAGAGTTTTGAAAATCATATGTGTTAAATACAATTTTTGTAATACTTTTGTGGGAATAATGCTCTATGTAGAATTTGAACTCTGGGAGAGACTTTAAAGAATCTATGTCTCACAATTGACTTCATAACCCAAGTCACTAATTTGTCACTTGTCCTTCAACCTTTCTTAATTTTATATAAAATAACTTTGATCTTCATAATTTGTAGAATTATTTCTAGATTATTTAAATTCTTTAAAGTTAAATATCTAAATTATTTCTAAATTTCTACAAATTTATATTCATGTGAACAGAGGAGACATGTATGTCTTTGTGAATACTGTTATTTGAGTACTTTCTTGGAGACAGAACTTTTCTAAGGTAAACACTTTGTTCCATTATATAATGGACCAGTTTAGTGGTTAATTTCCTTACACACATGACTTAAGAATGGTCAATTATAGTTGTGAAAGCATTTTCCTCTGAGAAATTGTTTACTTGAGACTGAAGTGCTTCTCTTAATTTTGTTTCCTGAGTGATTTTGGAGGGGAGGGCTGGGGATGGGTAGAGAGGGTAAACTATAGTAAAAAAACTGATTTTTTTAAGGAAGTGGTATCTACTATACTGGATGTTTGGGACATTTTGATTGAAGGTGTTTTAAGTTTGATTTGTGCCTTGTAAGATTGTTGTAAAAATTTTTGTGAGCACTTTGAAATTTTTGCTTGTGGGGAGGGTGTTTTATAAAGTGGTTGTTATTTATACTATTTATTTCTGTTATGTGCACAGGTTGATTTCAAAACATTCCTAGGAGTTGGGTGAAGTGCACACATGCCTGTCTATAATCCCAGCACTTGGGAGGTTGAGGCAAGAGAATCAATTCAGGGCTAGCCTTCATTACATAGCTAAGTTTGAGGCCAGCCTCAGCTACAGGATACCTTGTTTCATGAAAAACAAAAAACAAAAAAGTAAACAAACAAAAAACATTCCTGGGAGAGTGTCTGTTTGCATGACATGTCTGAAAAATTAAGCAAAGTAGAATCTGTTAAATTATGCAGGTATGACAAAGTGTAGCATTTATTAATTTTTAAATACTTTTATCTGTTTATGACAGAAAAATATGTTTGGGTTGAGTCTCTTATTTACTGCATTTGTATATGTAAAAGATCTTGAAAAGGTAGTTATTCAGTTACAGAGAAAAATCCTTTTTTCATTGGATGTAATTATGTTTGTATAAAACATAATAAACTGGAGGTGAGAATGGAGAACTTGGAGCTTGTGTATTTCTATGAATTTTAAAGGACTCAGGTTAGAAAATGTATAAATATAAATTTTCTCATCTCTGTCCATTTGAAAATACAGAAATGTACACATGATGGGAAATTTTATTGATTAGCATAATTGAATGAAAATAGGAATAACAAATGGAAGTAAGGTCAATGGGGGGGGCAATGAATCTTTCACAAAAATCCTGTTCTTGTCACACTTGCCAACAGCTTTGGGTCCCCTCCCTGAGCTACAGCTGCAGGCAGTTGTGAGCTGCTGGGGCTATGGAGGGTGTGTGTGTGTGTGTGTGTGTGTGTGTGTGTGTGCGTATACAAATATTGGGGTGTGGGGAGAATTCTTCCTGTGCCGCCCAGTCTGTGATTCTGCCCCAGCCTTTCAGTTGCTGGGTTCACAGGTATGCACCATCACACCTGGCTTACAAATCATGTATTTTGAAGGTTCATTATCAAAGTGACTTTTCCATATTTTATGTACAGATCACTATCACAGATTTTTTTTTTGAACATCTCATTTTACATTGGAAAATGTGAGTTTAATTACAGGGCATAACCATTAACCTTTATTCCTCAGTTTTACATCATTAACAAAGGTTACACAGTATCAATCTTTTAGTATTTGGTAAGTAAATTATAAATAAAACTAAAATGCTTTTAAAATATCACTTTTACGGCCTGGCATATAGTAGTTCATAATTGTTGCTTCCCTCGTCCTTATTCTCAGTGTTTCTTCATTTATAAAAACAGAGGGTAATTCCCACCTTACAGTTTGCTATAAATCATAGTGCCGAAACTTATAATTTGGTCCTCCCCCCCCCCCTTATGGGGCATTTGGGATTTTAAATAAGTAGGTGGGTCTGCCAAACAAACGTTTCACTTTGGTCCTGGTAAACTGGAATATTATTTGTTAATCTAGTCAGTATCTCAGAAGAGAGTGCAGTAGGATGTAACATGGATGTATCAGGTTCTGCTCAATGGAAGTTTAATGTTGGCTCAACCACACAAGCCGCCTGGCTCAAGGTTTAGATGGTTGTGCAGGGAGTTTCCCATAAGTCTCTTCGGCTTGCCTAGTCCTCACAGCATCTCCCACAGTACTCTGGGGCTCCTTTGTCATGTGACCAGGGTGGATTTCTTCAGAGTGTAACTGATGGGCAGTTTAGGTGGCCGGGGCCACTACGCTTCCCTTCCACCCCAACTCCCGGGCTTGCGTAATCTCGCGTGAAGTGAACAGTATCGTCTCGCGAGAGCTAAGTCGGGATCCCTCCAGGTCCGCCTCCGTGGTGAGGAGGAGGAGGAGAAGGAGGAGGAGGCGGAGGGAGGGAGGAGGAGGAGGCCCCGTCGCGGCCTTCGCCGCCGCCAACGGGGCTGTCCCTGTAGCTCCCGATGGAGTTTGAGGCCCTGAAACCGCCGCCGAGCTCTGCCCCGGCGAGACGAGGCGCCTCCGTCGCCGAGCCGCGCCGTCGCGGGGCCCCCGGGAGCGGCCCTTAGCGACCCCGCCCGGGCCCCTCAGGTAGGGCGGGGGCGGGCACGATGCGGCTGTGGCCCCGGCCCGGCTGCCCGGTCCCCAGAGGTGGGGCGGGGAGATGTCTCTGCCCGGCGGCCTGTGCATGGTGGCCGCCGGTGCCCCGAGGGTTGGGAACCGCGGGCCGCACCTGACACTCGGCGGAACCCGGGCCCCGAGGAGGCCCCTCGCTCCGGTAGGGCTTTTTGATGAGAGGCGAAACGCTCAAATGGCCACCTTCCTCTAACACCGGCCGAAGGGACGGCCCTGACCGCTGAGGAGCCCACCCGAGCAGAGGCCGGCTTCCTTCTTTACTTACCCCAGTTAGGAAGAGGGGCTTCCGAAGAGGTCCCCGAGATCACGTCCGTCCTAGCGTTTCCTCTTTCAGACTCGGAGCTTACCGAGACCCCAGCGCGAGGATGGTAGAGGCGATCTGCGTGGTGTAAATAGGGACCCTGGCCAAACAATGCCCAGGGAGGGTTTAACCTCCCTGGAGAGAGATGGCTGGACCAGAGAGGGTGCGCAAGGGATGTGACTAGGAGCCATGGCGTGAAGCACAGCCAGGGAATTCTGCTATGCCTTTCTTTCCCTCTTTCGTCTTATTTTCCTTGGGGAAGCCTCTTGAGGAGACTCTTCCACCATCTTAGGAGAATGGTAGAAAGCATCTTTGTTTGTCAGAGAAACAGCTGTACTTTTCTCTGTCCTTAGCCTTCAAGAAGGAAGGAGATAAGGATAGCTGTCATTTCCATCCTTGAAATCACCAGAGTTTTAAGATACTGGCAGGTACAGACTTCACATCGAAATAGCCACAAGTCAAATTCAGTGATTCTCACCCTGTTTATATTTTTGTTTAAGCTCTACCTCATTTTTTTTTAATCCGACTGCCCTCTTACCTAGGACCCTTTTTATTAATTTCTTCTCACCTTGACCTGCTGTGATTAGTGACTTTGTATCTCAAAGTGTTTAAGTAATCTTACCATCATTTTTTATTAGTCACACTTTATTTTAAAGTTCCAGTAAAAAAAACTTCTAGTTAACCTGAGAAAGCTAATAATGACACACTAAACTGGTATAATTTGACCCAGAAGGAAAGAAACAAATGTTTTAGTTGGTGGGTCCAGTCTTTTTATAGTGAAATGTATACACAGCCTAAGACTTGGAATCGTCAAGAATAGTTTGTAAATCCCCTTATTTCCACCTTTTATCTGGTTAAAAAAAGCTATATCACTACTGACTAAAGTTGTTTACTAACACAGTCCATTCTTGAAAAAATAGAGGCCATCACATCCTATCAAAAGGTATTTTCCAGTATTGCCCTTTTCGTTGTTGTTTTTGATTTGGAGATTCTTGTTTTCCCAAATTTAAGAGTTTGGAAAATTGCTAGAAGAACAAAACGTTAAATATATTTCCCAGTCTTGCTTAGAAAAGGCAGAGACCAAATTCACACAGGCTTTTTATTCCTTGAGACTCTATTTGCAATCTAGTTTATTAGTAGAACCTTTGAAGAATTCTTGATCTGTTATTGTTGTGTTAGTCTGACATGCAAGAAGACTTAATGTTCGTTGTTCATGTTTTCATTAATTCACTTTCTATGTTTGTAAATTTGCTGCCTTCCAGTTGGCAAAAGCATTTTTCTCTACCCTCAGGATTTTATATTTAAGACTAGAACCTCTACGTTGTGTGTGATGGCTAAGAATGCTATAAATTTGTTAACAAGGTTTGTTTTTTTTTTTTATTAATTTGTTTTGTTTTATTTTTTTAGATAAGATCCCCTCTATGTAGCCCTGACTGTCCTGGAACTCACTATGTAGACCTCTGCCTCTGCTTTATGTGTGCTGAGACTAAAGGCATGCATCACCATGCCTGGCGGTAACAAAGTTGTAATAAGTACTTGCTTATTTTTGGTTGGACTGGGTTGAAGTTTCACTTTCTAGTATTGGAAAAAGGAAGTCTATGGAAAAATAAAGCTAGTTGGAAATTTTAAAAAAATGAATTGTACCCAGTCTCATGAATGTTGTTGATTTCATCTTTGTGGTCAAGTTTCCTAATTCCATGAAAACCTTAAATGTGTGACTTTTACCTCAAAATTCCTAATAAAAATTATATTTTGAGTATTACTTTATAATCATTTGTAGTCTATATTTACCTGTACTACCTGATAGTCACATGTGACAATTAAGGACTTGAAATGGAGCTAGTGTAACTTGAAATGTGTTGTGAAGTGCAAAAGTTATACCATATTTCAAAGACTTAATGGAAAATTCTATAACATTTTAATGTTTAAGTTTTTATGTGATTGCAGGTTAAAATGATATTTTACTTGTTATGTTATATAAAATGTACCGCTAAAATTGACTCACCTAGTATATTCTTTTTCCTTTTTTAAAATTTGACAATCAGAAATTATTGTAGGTTTGTTTTGTTTATTTGATTTGGGGTCTCATTCTAACCCAGGCTGGCTTGGAACTCACTGTGTAGCCTAGGCTAGCTTGAACTTGGCCATCCTCTTGCCCTGAACTTCCTGAATACTTAAAGGGGTCATCTGCCACATAGTGACACAATAAATAAATAAATAAATACATGCAGAACCAAAAACTTTCCTGATAGTATGCTTTTAGAATCAGAATAATTAGAGGGCTAAGGACTTTAGTAATAAACAAGATAAGGTTATCTAGTATAGAACACATAATTAAGTTCCATCACAAAGTATTCTTTCAAAACTAGCCATCACTAAAGAAGTAGAACTTTGTTAGTTAAAATTGCAAGTTTTTTTCCTATTAGAAGGCATTGAAAGTTCTATCTTACTTTAAAAACTTGGTTCAACCCCTAATTTGAGGAGTAAAACTTGATCTCATCCATTTCATAGCTTTAAACAGAATCAGTTTTTTTACATTGTGATACAGCTCCTTTTTTCTCCAAACTCTGTTGTACTTGAGTCCTGAGGGGTAGAATTTGCAGGTAATTTCCCTTAGCTTTTTCTTGTTTGCTTTTTAGGTTAAGTCTTACATTGTACTTCTGATGCCTTCAGTCTGATTTTAAATCTAAAGCTGTGTTTTGTTTTGTTTTGTTTTGCAGTACCGGGGATTGAATTTAAAGCTTCACAAACATTAGGCAAGTGTTCTACCACTGAGCCACATCCCTGACCAAAGCTAATTACTTCTATATAGGGAAGTACTGGTATAGTCCATTTCAGTAGCTTATAGTACTCAAATGTAAATAATGATTTTTAAAGAGTATATTTTTATGAACAGAATTATAAAATGCTGTATGTTAACACAGTGCAGTGAAAAAGTACTCTGCTCTGACTTTTTAAAAGTAAATGTTGTCCTGAACTGATTGTGTAATATAAGTAACAGAAAATGGAAGTGTTTAGCTGGTATGCTGATTATTTTGGTAAAGAAGTTTCTCATTTGCATCTGTAAGACAAGTCAGTTACTCTTCGTATATCCTAAGTTTGGACTCACCGTAAGGATCTGAGACTGTTTCAGATTCCACCTCTAAGTTAGCCTTTTTAGTCCTGTGCTTTAGCTTATGCTTTTTCCTTTTTTTTTTTTTTTTTTTTTGGTTTTTCGAGACATGGTTTCTCTGTGTAGCTTTGGAGCCTGTCCTGGATCTCACTCTGTAGACCAGGCTGGCCTCGAACTCACAGAGATCCACCTGGCTCTGCCTTCTGAGTGCTGGATTAAAGGAATATACCACCACTGCCCGGGTAACTTAGCTTTTTCAATTTTTAAAACTAGTTACTAAACTTAGTAGGCATCTAGACTTTTGAATCCATTTTACCCTGGACTTGAAACATTTGGAAAGTATATTTAGGGATAAGTACTTCTAGTCACTGTAATTGTTAGCAGCAATTAAGATAACCACTGAATCAAGTAATTGTTAAAATGCGTCACTATAAGCCTAAAAGTTCTATAAATTAATACACCTATATTTCTGTTGTTTATTTATATATTTCTCTTAAGAATATAAAAATAATAGGATATCTATCATTTTGGGCGGTTGTAAAAGTATTTTGTAGATAAGCTTAAGAAGTACCTTTTGCCTGGCTTAGTGGCACACACTTTTAATCCCAGTACTTGGAAGGCAGAGGCAGGCGGATCTCTATGAGTTTTAAGGTCAGCCTGGTCTACAGAGCAAGTTCCAGGGTCGCTAGAGCTACACAGAGAAACCCTGTCTCGAAAAATGAGAAGAAGAAAAAAAGTACCTTTTAATAGAGAGTTGAAATTCCAATTTTGTCACTAATTAAATATTTTAATGGGTTATACAAGTTTCTATGTTGTAGATAAAAATCTTAATTTCCTATTTGAGTAACCTAGAATTTGTTGATTACAGTACTGAAGGAAAACATTCATAAAAATGAAATCATATATAAGGAAAGTTTAGTTCATAAGTTTGCTGTTAGAATCTGGCATACGGCAAGGAGAAAACTCAATAGTTATTGTCAAAGTTTGATTTAGAGCTTTTCTTTACATTTTAGAGGCTTTTATTTAGTTTTTAAATATGAACTAGACTTGTCAGCAATATTAAAAGCTCTGATGTATATGCATATATAATTACAGAACTGTCAGATGCATCTGGAGCACTGTCCTAATGGTCTTGGAAAACCAAGGAGAGTTAGTGAGTTAGTTCTTAGTCTGTTGTTGCCCCAGCAGCCTGTAATAGCCTAACTCAGTTAGGATCTGTCTGAAAAAATATCACTTCATGTTATTAATTCAGAGCCCCAGTTGTAGATTTAAAATGAAATTCATCTTTTTGCCTGGGTTTATGATTCTGCAGCCAGAAAACAGAACATCCAATATGTTAGTTTCAGGGAGGATTTGCTCACCTGCTTTTTGCCAGTCTCTAAAGTTGGAAGCAGACTAGTTGATTTTAGATTGGTGGTTCTAATCAGTTTGATAATTTGAGGATAAAGTGTAAAAATAATAATTTGAAAATTTTGAGTTGCTTAGAAGAAAATATATTGATAATAATATATAATATTTTTCTTCATTAAAGCTGTTTAGTAAAGATTTGTGTATTATATGGGATGCTTTTTTATATAGTAAGACCTGTAATTTATGTTTACCAAATAATTTTTTATTTTTTTTAAATATTAAAGTATAGTAAGAGCCACTAGAGTTTTTGTTTGTTTGTTTCTTGGGGTGCTGGGGAGTGCTTGTTCGTGTTTCTCTCTCCTGATGCTGATTACTCTTTCAAGCATCAAGTGTTCTGTATGTCTAATGTATTTGGTTGTTAAACATTTGTATGAAATAAAGTATTGGCTGTTCAATTACTCTAAATACCTAGATTTGTTGTTTTACCGGATGGCCTTTGTCACACTTACATTAGGTTTTTGTTTTTGTTTTTCGAGACAGAGTTTCTCTGTGTAACAGTCCTGGAATTCGCTCTGTAGATCAGGCTGTAGACCACGCTGGCCTCACAGAGATCTACCTGCCTCTGTCTCCCAAGTGCTGTGATTAAAGGTGTGCACCACTGCCTGGCTTTACATAGTTTTAAATTGGAAAATATTGAGGATTTATGAGTTAAGTAGTATAATTTAGATTTTGATTCTTGCTTTACTGAATGCTATGCAACTATTAAACAAGAAAAATATGAGATGATTCCCTCATAGTTATTTTTCTATGTGCCTACTATAATTAGTGCAGATAGAAATTTTATATTTTGTTTTTTTCTGTTTAGAATTATTTGAAGAGAATAATGTTTTATTTCTCTAAGCCAACTCTATTAGGTTTGACAAGTTTGGATACAGACACACACTTTTGTCAAAAGTATTGTAATGAACTGTGACAAAAAAAATTAGATAATTTAAGCCGGGCGGTGGTGGCGCACGCCTTTAGTTCCAGTACTCGGGAGGCAGAGCCAGGCGGATCTCTGTGAATTCGAGGCCATCCTGGTCTACAAAGCGAGTTCCAGGAAAGGTGCAAAGCTACACAGAGAAACCCTGTCTTGAAAAAAACAAAACAACAACAACAACAAAATTTAGATAATTTTTTGGTTTGGGGGTTTTTGTCCATTTTACTTTGTCAGGAGTGAGTTGCATGTAACACTGCTTGTGGAAGTTGGTTCTCTCCTTTCAGTGTTGGTCCTAAGAATTGAACACGGGTTGTCAAGCTTAGCATCAAGGCCTTTACCTGCTGAGCCATCTTAATGACCTAGGCAATATTTTCTCTGATTTAGTTTGGCATCATTCTTTCATTTATAGGCAACACTTCTGTCATCACAGTCTTGTCTGTAGATTTTCAGTAACTCACTTAGCTTCTGAGGCACATCCTAACTATAGACTTCCTCCTTCAGGTGCCAAAGTGACATTTTCACACTGAAGTGTAAAGTGGTATTTGTTGTGATGGTTGTGGTGCTAGGAATTGAATCAGGGCTTCCTGCCTGCTGAGCAGACAGTGTATGACTGAGCTACATCCCCATCCCTACAGTGTTGTTTTGGTCAATAGTTTCTGAAGCTTACTAGCTGTTAAGCCTTATTTGTATATTTTGAGGTAGTGGTTATCCAAGGAAAACATTTCAAACTTTAACTATGTTGTTTGTGTTCTTAAAGACAGAATGTAAAAGGCAGTTGAGATGGTAAAGATGTTTACTGCCAAACTCAATGAGCTGTGCTCTATCCTCAGATCCCACATGGTGGAAGGAGAAAACTGACTAGCATGTCATGGCATGCATGGGCCCACATACATACCTATAAAACACACTCGTTCAAAATAAAAACATTAAATGTAATAAAAATTAGAATGTGAAAACATGTTTTGGTCACTAAGAAGAATACACAAAGGTTTTATTTACTATTACATGAACAATCAGAGTTTAGTTGAAAGGAATAATATTAATAAATTGTTTCTGGGTAAATTTTCAAAATCAATATATAGTTTTGTTATTTTTATAGAAACATCTAAAGCCTATATTCAGAAATGTTTCAGATTCTGCAGTGATAGTAGCTGATTTTAACAGTTAACTGAATGACTAATAAATATATCATTAATTCTTACTTTTGTCTATTTGCAGCTTATAAAACACTACACAGCAAAATAATGATCTGCTAGACTGCTAATCCAAGCATCAGCTTCCACAATGCCTGTGCAGGCAGCTCAATGGACAGAGTTTCTGTCCTGTCCAATCTGCTATAATGAATTTGATGAGAATGTGCACAAGCCCATCAGTTTAGGTTGTTCACACACAGTTTGCAAGACCTGCTTGAATAAACTTCACCGAAAAGCGTGTCCTTTTGACCAGACTGCCATAAACACAGACATTGATGTGCTCCCTGTCAACTTTGCACTTCTTCAGTTAGTTGGAGCCCAGGTAAGTGTCCAGTATTTTTACTGATTTAGTCTATCAGTTGTCAAAATTAGTTCATCAGCCAGTACAGCATATGTTGAATGATATTTAAAACCTAAAAGGTATTTACTTTTTGTGAGGTGTTCCTAAAACGATTTTTCTTAATCTTATAAATTTTTACGCAAAATAATGAATCCCATTACAGTTATATATTTCTTATTTTCTCAACAGCAGGGCCAGAATTTAGGTATATAAGTAAGTGGTTGAGAAACAGTTTGTATATGAATATATCAGTATTTATTCGTTAAGTTGTTAAAAATATAATCAAAGGTTTAAATAGAAACAAATCAACTAAAGCCCTCAAGTAGAGACTTTGTTAATGTTATGATTTCAGTTGGCTTAGGATATTACCATCAATTGAATATGTAAATGAGAAAATAAATTGTATCAGTAACAAATTCTGCACAGCATCATACTCCCCTATATGTAATGCAGTGATTATTTCCTATATAATTTCACTGAATCGTATCAAGAACCTAGATTTGAGAAACAACTTTTATTTGATTAGGGTTTTTTCCATGGTACATATGAAAATAAATATTCTGAATGTTATTTCTGATTCTTACCTTAGCTCTTTAGGTACCTATTACTCCTACTTACAGATGAGAAGATGAAATTCTATATATGCATGACACAGTACATATTAAGCAAGAAAATAGTGGCATGTCTGGAAACTCAGTGCTCTAGGAAGGAAGATAGAGTTCTGTGCCAGCTGGCCAAACAGGGAAACTCTGTCTCTAAAAAGTCAAGTGAAACAACATCTACAAAAACAACAAACCCAAAACTAACTAAAGCAAGATGTTTACAATTTTATGAAGCTTCCTGGCTTATTCAGGAAATTTAATAATTCACTATATTCATTTCTCTAATCTCTTGATAGGTGAAGGTGTCCTTTTAACGCTCAAAACCTATTTTCACTGTTTTAAAATCAAACTAGACAGTGATTCCATAATCAATAGTGTCATGGTTTAATTGGCAACATGTTTTTTCTTATGTGTCATAGAATAATGCTGTCTCTTGCCAAGAGTGACACTTTAAGATTCATTAAAATACTTGCTTTTTTTCAATAATTCTATATACTGTCTGTCTGCTATAGCACAGGTAGTCTTAATATCCCTTCTGAGTAAATGTGTTATTATAGTGCTTAAAATAGTTTATGGATCTGTGCATTGTGACACAAATCTTTTCAGGTTATTCTCTTCCCTATCTCTACTTATATTGGTCTCCTAACCAGTTCTCAGATATGCTATGTATATTAATGCATAGGGATTTTAAAAATGTCTTTGCCTGCAATGATTCCTCCCTCTCTACTTTGAAGTAGTTACAAATGTTGCAGTTCTCCAGGAAGTTTATCCTGACTGTATCAGTAAATTACAGCCCTTCTCCAGTTCTTTCTTTTTTAAAATTTATTTTTGTTATTTTTGATTGTGTGTGTCTATGTATGTATGCCACAACCCCAAATACTTATCTTTATTTGTGTATGCGTGTTTGCGTGAATGTCATCTGCACAAAAGGGCTCCCAATAAGGTGTTAGGTCCCTGAAGGTGGGATTAGAGGCTGTTGTGAGTTGCTCAACATGGGTGCTAGGAACTGAACCTGGGTCATCTGGAGCAGCAACAAGGGCTCTTAACCATCGAGCCGTCTCTCTAGTCCTCGCCATATTTTTTGTTCCACTTATATTTACGGTGTAGTTTCATTGATCACCTTCTAACACAGTATTTATTTATTTATATGTTTGTTTATTTATTACTTGTCTATTTTGTTTAAACTCTTTGAGGCAGGACATTTTCTCTTTTGATTATTGATAGATCCATAGTGTAGACATATGAGAAATATTCTATAAATGTCAGTATTGGACTGAACATTATGAAACATATATAGTCATCATTTCGCAGATATGGAATTTTTTTTTTTTTTTTTTTTTGAGACAGGGTTTCTCTGTGTAGCTTTGCGCCTTTCCTGGAACTCAGTCTGTAGCCCAGGCTGGCCTCGAACTCACAGAGATCCACCTACCTCTGCCTCCCAAGTGCTGGGATTGAAGGCGTGCGCCACCACCACCCAGGCAGATATGGAAATTGATATGAACCAATTAAATGGTTTTCTCAGGATCACACATAGGAGTAGCAGAGCCTAAAGTTTACCCACTTTTTTTTTTTTTTTTCTTTTTTTCCTTCTTGTGCTGGGGATTAAACAAAGGGCCTCACATGTGCTAGTTGGGAATTCTCATCATTGAGTTACATCTCTGGTACTTACATTCTGTCATGGAGGTATAGATCATAAATTATAAATTTAATAGGTAACTCATGTAGAAGTCAGTACTAAATTATATGGGGTGAAGGCAGAATCTCTCTCAATTTTGTTTGGAAGATTAACATTGATAAAATACTATTAACTTTCCAACTTCATTTTAAGTTCACTTAAATGGCTTTGATTTTGTATCTTTGTATAATAATTTTATATTCACTAAGGTTATTAGATATATAAAGAGAAGTTGCATGAACTGAATGAATACATCTCTGCAATATTTTACTTTTTAGGTACCAGATCATCAGTCAATAAAATTAAGTAATCTAGGTGAGAATAAACACTATGAAGTGGCAAAAAAATGTGTTGAAGATTTGGCACTCTACTTAAAACCACTAAGTGGAGGTAAAGGTAAGTTCATAAGATGTATTCTTATTAGTGTGTAAGACTTGGTCAAGTGTTAAGCATTGATCTCTTAACATTGACTAGAGTCACTGCTTGTCATGGAATCCACAGTCTATTGGATGGGTATATAAGTATAATAAATTGTTTTAATTGCTTTGACAAAAGCAGAATTGTAGTTTATTGTTGCTATTTCTTACAAATATAAAAATTATTGAATGAATCAAGTATTTATTTTGTGCCTGTTAATTAAGAGTGGACTTAGGCTGCTTGAGATACTTTAGTAAACAGGAAAACACAACCTGAACCTAAATGTAGTACTTGATTTCAGTAAAAGGAAAAAATATAATAAACAGTATGGTGAATTAGGTTATATATTGTTAATGGTAATTGGTATAAAAAGAAAATACAGAGAGGTTAAAATGTCACGGTGAGAAGATAAAGACAGATTACAGATTTTAAGAATATCTAATGAGGTCCTTGTTTACAATGTGGCTCTTGAAATTGGATTGAGGTAAAAGAGATGAGATAGGTACTGAAGTAGATCCTGGAAAAGTATTTTCTAGGCAGCGGGAACAACCATCCATTGTATTGTCCCTGTGGGAAGGAGAGAGAGTGTACTTGGAGTAATGTGAGTGAGGAGAGTATTACAAGAAAAGTTAGGATGGAATATAGTGAGGCAAGGTGATATGCCAACTTTCAGACCATTTACAGACTTGAGCTTTTGCTCTGAGTAAAGTTGGGGGTGGTTTTGAACAGAGTAGTGATATAATTGGACTAACATTAAAGGATCACTTTGTTCTCTTGAGACTGTATAGAAGGACAAAGGGAATAGTGAAAAGTTAAGTGGTTGAGGCACAGTTAGCAAAAGTGGAGCTTGGTACCTAGTTTGGATGCATTTGGAGGTAAGACAAAAAATATTTCCTGGATTTGGAGTTGGAGAGGCAGAGTAGAAGAGGCAAGTGTAACTGCTGAAGATTTTGCTTGAGTACCTGTAAAGAGAGTTGCTACAGCTTTTGGAATAGTGGAGGTAGATGAGGTTTGGGTAAGAAGCTCAAGTTCAGTTTTGGTTATATTAAGTTTTAGATGTCTAAGATTCATCTAATAGCTGATATTGCTATTAGATATTGATATTGAGTAGCTGATACTGAGTTACCAGTGGATATATGAGTTTTGAATTAAGATGAAGTGCATGGTCTATAGCTTTGGGGATTATTATAATATGAATGTTTTGGAGAGCCTAAATGACTGGAAGAGATCATCTGTGTACTGAGTTTATAAGATAGTCTCTTTAATGTTGGTAGGTCAGGGTAGGGGGCTAAAAACTGCTATCAAAGGATATTATAAGGGAGAAAACTAAGAAAATGGAATGTTCTGGAAATCAAAATTAAGTGCTTAAAACACTAAAGTCATCCATATTGAATGTTACTGAAAAGTCAGATGTAATAAGGGTTGAGGATTAACTGGATTTAGCAAAGTAGATGTAATTGTCTTGAACAGTTTGGTGTAAGAGATAGTGTGGCAAAATCTTGAATTGAAATAGGTTTTCCAGATTTGTGAAGCAAGATGTTGGAAACAGTGTATAATAGAAAATGCACAAGATAGCCGGGCAGAAGGCAGGAGAATCAGAAATTTGAGGGCAGCTTGGGCTACATAGCATGTTTAAGGCCAGCTTAGGCTATATCTTAAAAGTGTCTCCCAAAGTAGGAGCAGTGAGGGAGAAAGGCAGATAATAGAAGATTTATTACACAAGGAAATAAAGAAATATGACAACTAGTAAAGAAAGATCACTTAAAAAAAAATCTGTTTACAGCCAGGCGGTGATGGCTCACGCCTTTTAATCCCAACACTTGGGAGGCAGAGTCAGGTGGATCTCTGAGTTCAAGGCCAGCCTGATCTACAGAACAAGTTCCAGAATAGCCAGGGCTACACAGAGAAACCCTGTCTCAAAAAGAAAACAAATACATTTTTAAGATGAATGTATTTTGCTGATGGAAATGATCAGAGGGGGGAAAAATGTATGCTACAGAAGAGGGGAGGATTTCTTTTTTTTTTTTTTTTTTTTTTATATTATATACAGTGTTCTGTCTACAGGCCAGAAGAGGGCACCAGATCTCATTATATATGGTTGTGAGCCAACATGTGGTTGCTGGGGATTAAACTTGGGACCTCTGGAAGAACAGCCAGTGCTCCTAACCTCTGAGCCACCTCTCCTGCCCGAGGGGAGGCTTTCTGAGTGGTGTCCTGAGCAGGTTCAAAGGAAGGGAATAAGAACTACATTTAAGCAGTGTTAAACATTTCTTGTGTGCAATGTTTATTTAACTATTATTATTTTAACTATTATTAATTGTTACTTTTAAGGTTAAAATTTATATTCATTTGTCTGTAAATTTATCTCCAGATACTTTATTGAAGGTGGAGAGTAAAGTAAATCCCAATAGAGTCTTTAGACAGATCCAGCCTATAGAACAAGACACCTAAGTAAAATCTGAAGTATTTAAGAACTAGGCTCTTTATTATTATAGAATGGTAATAAACACAGACACAATATTCAGTTAGAAAATCAAATCATCTAACAGACTCATAAAGAACTATTATTTAATAATTAAATACAGATAATGTAAATTGTCTTTTTTTAATTGAAAAATGTTGAGTTTCTTTCGTCTCCATTTGTTTAAGGTGTAGCTAGTTTGAACCAAAGTGCCCTGAGCCGTCCAATGCAAAGGAAACTAGTTACACTCGTAAACTGTCAACTGGTGGAGGAAGAAGGTCGTGTCAGAGCTATGCGAGCAGCCCGTTCCCTAGGAGAAAGAACTGTAACAGAACTGATCCTGCAGCACCAGAATCCTCAGCAGCTCTCCGCCAACCTGTGGGCTGCTGTCAGGGCTCGAGGATGCCAGTTTCTAGGGCCAGGTAAAATAGATTACCATCTTAGTGTTTTTACTGGTCATCAGATCTTGAGGATGCCAGTTTTTAGGGCCAAGTAAAAAATCCTTCATATACTGACATTGTAAACTAAAAATCAGTCTATTCTTTTTGTTGTTGTTGTTTGTTTTTCGAGACAGGGTTTCTTTGTGTAGTTTTGGTGCCTGTCCTGGATCTCGTTCTGTAGACCAGGCTGGCCTGGAACTCACAGAGATTTGCCTGGCTCTAACTCCCTCGTGCTGGGATTAAAGGTGTGCGCCACTGCTGCCTGGTAAATCAGTCTATTCTTATAGTCAGTGCTTTGGAAGAAATTTCTCATTTATTTCTTAGGCATCAGTGAGATAGAGGGCTCATATGCAATTTGCTAATTAGAAAACTGATTTAGGAAAGGGCCTGCTACTGCACAGGTGTACATCAGGGAAGGTAAAGTGTTTTTGGGGGGTGGCAGCATGATATAAATAATAAACTTTTGATTGATTGTTAACACTTGGAAAACGTAAGAAATATTGAAACCAGCAATAAGTTTCTTTATGATCAGTGCTATGAATGTCCTGTTTAAAACAATCTCTATACCAAGTTATAAAGTACTTATATGTTAATTGGGAGATTTTTTTTTTAAATTTAGAACTGTAATTTGAATAAAATTTATATAGGAAACATTTTATTTCAGTGATTTGGGGTTTTTTAAAATAGTCTCCTGTTTAGCTAAGGCTGACCTAAAATACTTTGTGTGTAGTGCAGGCTGGCCTCCAACTCTGTAGTTCTTTTGCCTCAGCTGGAATTACAGGCATTCACTACCACACCCAGCTAGGAAACATTTTTTCTTTAAAGATTTACTTAATTGTGTGTGTGTGTGTGTGTGTGTGTAGGGTCCCACTCTGTAGCTCTTGCTATCCTGGAATTCATTATGTAGACCAGACTGGCCTTGAACTCAAAGAGATTCACCTGCCTCTGCCTCCCAAGTGCTGGGTTTAAAGGTATGCAAAAAACATGCATTTTTTTTTTTTTTTTTTTTTTTTTTTTTTTTTTGTTCCTGTGAGTGTATGTCACATGTATTCAGCAAGGAGTACAGAAGAGGGTGTCAGATATCCTGGAATGGAGTTAGAGGCAGTTGTGAGCTGACGGACAAGGGTACTTGAACTTGAACTCAAGACTTCTGGAAAAGTAGTGCTCTTAGCTCTTAGAAAACTTCTTGTTTTGTTTTGATTTTGGTCTTTTTTTTTTTTTTTTTGAGACAGGATATTAGGAAACATTTTTAATGAGAGACGTTGGGACAGCTAGACTGAAATGTAGCAAATGAATTGGGTGCTTCTTTAAATATCTTTGGAAACTTAAACCAACTATAAGCAAATGTTTTTGAGACAATGGGAAAAATTAAATGTGGACTGGATATTCGATTAAGGAAATACATTAATTTTGTTGGATGTGGTCTTATGTAAAAATTTTAAAAACCGTCACATAAAATAATATGTTGTCCGGGACTTAGACCAAAACACAAGGTAAAATAAACTATAAAAGTAAAAAAAGTAGATAAACCTTTCTGAAAGCAGCTATATTGATAGTTAAATGTATATGCTTTAAATTTTGCACAAATCAGAGTTAAATTTAAAATTTTTAAAAAATCATTCTTTATGAACTTAATTTACGGATGATACCTTTGAATATTTATTCGTGTTAATTTTTTTTCTGTAGAAGCACAAGATACCTAATATTACTTATTGTAACTCAAAAAGACAAAAACCTGATTCAAAAGTAGATCAGAGACTTAGCAACCAAATAAGAGACTGGTAGAGAACAAGCTTAGGTAGGACACTGGAAGTCTTTAATTAGTATTGAATGTAGATCAAACCTAGCAAGGGGCTGTAGGGTGGAGCTCTGTGGTAATGCTTACCCAGCTTGTGTTAGGCCCTGACTGGGGTTGCTCCCCAGAGCACGTGTACGCACATGCAATAATAAACCACAGTGAGATACTGCTTCATACGTGTTTAGTTTGCTGTGATTAAAAAGAAAACCACCTGATACGTTGGTAAGAATGTAGACATAGAAAACTGGTGCTCTCCTGTATGGAACAAACCTTGGCAGTCCCTCTAAAGCTAAACATGACCCAGGAGTTCAGTGGTCCTTCCAAAATAATAGAAATCAGATACTCAAACTGATACTTGGACACAAATGTTTATAGCAGTAATATTTACAATGATTAGAAGGGAGGCAGGCACAATTTGGCAATGGTAGAAACACACGGGGGGTGGGGGGGCATAGAGGGGAAGGTAGGCACAAGCTGGTCGTAATCATGCGTACCTATTATCTTGGCACTTGGGGAGGATCAAGTAGGAAGATGAGTTGGAGGCCAGCCTGGGTTACATAACAAGCCTCTGTCTCAAAGAACCTCAGTGGTGATTTCACAACTATGCCACCATGCTTGGCCTATAGTGTTCTTTTATCTGGAACCATTTCCTGAATTGTCCTGATGATAGAGATAGTCTTGAATATAGATCATTTATTTTAAAGTATAAAAAAGGTAGAAGCATTCTATTTGTCAGTCAACTAATAAAGGCATAATCAAAACATAAAGTGCTATCTAACCATAACCAAGAAATGAAGTGATACTTGCTGCTTATAGTGTTTGAAAATACTGTGATTCTTGAGGGAAACCCAGATAGGAAATGAGTGATTGCTAAGGAGAAAAGGTTACCAGAAATGACTGCTTGATGACTATGAGTTTTCCTTTGGAGCAGTAGAAATGTCTTTGAACTAGGTACAGTTAATGGTTGTATAATCTTGTGAATGTACTAAATGCTACTGGATATTGCAAACCACCTTTTTTTAAATTTTATTTTATTTATTTATTTATTAATTAATTTTTTTTTTTTTTTTTTACAGTGCTGGGATGGAATTAAGGGCCTTGGCATATACTAGGCAAGAAGGAACTCTATTTTATATTCCTAGGCCTGTTTTTTAAAGTGGTTAATTTTATGAGAATTCTATCTAAAATTTTTGTAAAGTCCTCAAGTAACTCTAATTTTGTTCTTGACTAATGATAGTCCCATGACATTGTTCTCATTTGATTGATAATACCCTCACTTTGGAAAAGGGATTGGATTGACTCTAGACTCTTGATGATATCTCAGTTTTAAATTTCCATTGTTTTGATAGATAACAATATATTTTTAATTTCTTAGTTTGAAATAACTTTAAATTCACTGAAAACATGCAAAAATAGTACAGAAAGTTACCTGTATATTCCTTAAGCATATTCATCAGTTTTAATATTCTTACATATTTGGTAATTATTTTTTATTTTCTTTTTTGAAATATTTTAAAGTAGGTTGCATATTTTATTCTCCTTCCTTTACTTAATACTTTAGTGTGTTTCATAAAAGTAAGGGTACTGCTCTGTGGAAAGAGTGTATTCATCAAATTAAAACAATTGTCATCAAGCTGTGTGGTAGTGGCGGCGGCGGGGACAGCGGAGGCGGCTCACACCTTTAATCCCAGCACTTGGGAGACAGGCAGGTGGATCTCTGTGGGTTTAAGGCCAGCATGGTCTACAGAGTGAGTTCTAGGACAGCCAAGAATAGCTAAGGCTACACAGAGAAAAACTCTGTCTCAAAAAGAAAAAAAAAAAAATTAAGATGGTGTAGTACTACAGTCTGTTCATATTTATTGGTGTCTATTATTCTCAAAATGCGTTTTCTGACATTGTTTTCTTCTGGTGTAAAACCAGCTCACAATCACTGTGTTATCATGTCTCTTTTTAGTTGTTTATTTATATTCAGGGTTCCACTATGCAGAAGCCCAGGCAAACCTGGAACTCAAGAGCTTCTTGCCTTAGCCTTCCAAGTATTACAGGCCTGCAATACCATGCCCAGCTGTCAGCTTTCTTTTATCTTGAACCATTATCAATCTTTCTTGGCACTGATATTCTAGAAGAATACAGAACATTTATTTTATAGAACATTTGTCATTTTAGACTTTACCTGGTAGTCCCTTGTGATTTGATTGAGAATATTCTGTATTTCCCTAAATATAAAACAACATAAGTAGCCAGACAGTCCTGGTACATGCCTTTAATACCAGCACTAGGGAGGCAGAGGCAGGTGGATCTCTGAATTTGAGGCCAGCCTGGTCTACACAGGACAACCTGTCTTCCAGGATAGCCAGGGCTATACAGAAACACTGTCTTGAAAAACCAATAAATAATAAATAAGTTGACATAAGTGAAGTTAATGGCTTCTTTAGGTATTCTACCCAAAGGCTAATATTATTTAAAATTATAGATAGTTTCTGACAGGCACATTAACTGTTTTGTGACATAAGCCAAATATGTATGTCCTTTGCAAATTATCATTGCCAAAGTTGTTCTCTGTTTTATGAATTGCTTTCCCATTAACATCATTATCTACTTTCTGTTGTATACCTATAGAAGATATTTTATTAAAAGTTCTGTTCACTGGGTTGGAAGCATGACTCAGTGATTAAGAGCAGTTACTGCTACTATAGTTTGATTCTCAGTATCTGTAGCAGGTGACTCATTTGTAATTCAATCCCTAAGGGATAAGACCCCTCTAGCCTGAAAAGGCACCTGCACAGATGCATAGACTCACACTCATACATACACAATTAAAAATAATAATAAGAGAAATAAAGTCCTGTTCACATCTGTGTTCTGATTGGTCACTTAGTACAAAGTATGTTTTCTTTTGCTTGGTAACTTTTAAAATTCTTGTTTATGGGGCTATAGAAATGACTTATTGATTAAGATCAGTCTTTGCTCTTGCAGAGGACCTAGGTTCAATTCCTGGTACCCACATAGTGACTTAATATCTATACACTTCAGTTCCAGGGATCCTATCCCCTTTTCGAATCTCCATGGCACCAGGCACACACATGGTGCATGTACATACATGTAGAGAAAACTTTCATGCACATAAATCTAATTTTTTTTTTTTTTAAATATTGCAAGCTGGGCATAATGCTGCATGCTTTTAATCTGAGCACTCAGGAGGCAGAGGCAGTTGGATCTCTGAGTTCAAGGCCAGCCTAGTCTATGTAGAGAGTTCTAGGATAGCCAAGGCTACAAAGAGAAACCCTGTCTTGAAAAATCAAAAATAAAAAAAATTAATATTGTATGTATGTGTATGTTGGATTTGTTTAACTGCAGGTGTATCTTGACACGTGTGGAGATTGGGGAACGATTTTGTGGAGTCTTTTCTCTTCTTCCACCTTTACCTGGGCTCTGGGGATGAAATTCAGATTGCTAGCCTTGATCAGCAAAAGCATCTTTACCTCATGAGTCACTTTGCTGGCCCTTGATCAATTTAAAAATGAATTGTTTTTGTGTATGTGTGATTTCCTTTTTTCATGCTAATTAGATGCATGTTGTTCATAGTGTACCTCCATAAGTTGTTACTCAAATATACTTTGACAGAAATCATCAGTATAATCTTTGATCCTTTACTGTTTCTAGCTATGCAAGAAGAAGCCTTGAAGTTGGTATTGCTGGCTTTAGAAGATGGTTCTGCCCTCTCAAGGAAAGTTCTTGTACTTTTTGTTGTGCAAAGACTAGAACCAAGATTTCCTCAGGCATCAAAAACAAGTATTGGTCACGTTGTGCAGCTACTGTATCGAGCTTCTTGTTTTAAGGTAAGTGCTGTACAACTCTCTGAAGATCGCATGCTTACATATGAGACAGGGCTTCCTAGAATCCATGTTACCTAGTGTAGTGACCCCAGACATACAGAACACTTCTAAAATTGAGAAGAATTGTTTCTCTCATTTTTCCTTCTGCATTAATTTTTGAGACCAGGTACTTGTTACCACCTATTGGTTTCAGAAACATTGAACTGAACATATGTGAAACCCTAACTTTAGATTCTTACAGGAACTATAAAAGTGAACTAAAGAAGCCTCACCTTGCTGGGTGGTGGTGGCGGCGGCGGTGCATGCCTTTAATCCCAGAACTCTGGAGGCAGAGCCAGGCGGATCTCTCTGAGTTCAAGGCCAGCCTGGTCTACAGAGTGATCTCCAGGAGAGGCACCAGAACTACACCGAGAAACCCTGTCTTGAAAAACCAGAAAAAAAAAAAAAGAAAAAAAAAAAAGAAGAAGCAGCAGCCTCCTTACTTTTTATTTCTTTTCTTTTTTTTTTTTTTTTTTCCTATCATCAGCTTGGTACAGTACAAGTTTTTATCCCAATAGTGAAATGTTTCACTGATGCTTGCCCAGTGATTGAGTAAAACCAAATTTATTATAAGCCACAGTCATCCTAGGGTCCCCTCTGCTATGTAGCCTCCCTGGATCTGTGGGTTGCAGTCTGATTGTTCTTTGCTTTATATCTAGTATCCACTTATGAGTGAGTACATACCATGTTTCCTTCTGGGTCTGGGTTACCGCACTCAGGATGCTATTTTCTAGTTCCATCCATTTGCCTGCGAATTTCATGCTATCATTGTTTTTCTCTGCTGAGTAGTACTCCATCGTGTATATGTACCACATTTTATTTATCCATTCTGTAGTTGACGGGCATCTAGGTTGTTTGCAGGTTCTAGCTGTTATGAATAGTGCTGCTATGAACATAGTTGAGCATGTATCTTTGTGGTATGATTGAGCATTCCGTGGGTATATGCCCAAGAGAGGTATGGCTGGGTCTTACGGTAGATCAATTTCCAATTTTCTGAGAAACCACCATACTGATTTCACAGTGGTGGAACACTCCCACAAACAGTGGTGGAGTGTTCCCTTTGCTCCGAATCCTCTCCAACATAGACTGTCATTAGTGTTTTTGATCATAGCCATTCTGACAGGTGTAAGGTGGTATCTTAGAGTCGTTTTGATTTGCATTTCTCTGATGACTAAGGATGTTGAGCATTTCCTTAAATGTCTTTCAGCCATTTGAGATTCTTTTTTTGAGAATTCTCTGTTTAGCACTGTAGCCCTTTTTTAAATTGGATTGTTCAGTATTTTGATGTCTAGTTTCTTGAGTTCTTTATATACTTTGGAGATCAGTCCTCTGTCAGATGTGGGGTTGGTGAAGGTCTTTCCCCATTCTGTAGGCTGTCATTTTGTCTTATTGACCATGTCTTTTGCCCTACAAAAGCGAAGAAGCCTCACTTCTTTATATCAGTTATTTTAAACAAGGAGTCCCACTGGCCTTTAATCCCAGAACTTGGGCAGCAGAAGAAGGCAGATCTCTGGGTTTGAGGCCAGCCCAATCTATAGAGTGAGTTCCAGGATAACCAGGGATACACTGAAAACCCTGTCTTGATAAAACAAAACAAAACACCAAGGAGTCCCAAATTATGTGGTAGACTTCAAAAGAATAGGAAATATTTGTAATCCATTGGGGTTTTTTTTTTGTTTGTTTTTGTCTTGTTTTTATCTTTTGTGTAGTGATAAAAGTCTTTAATGTGAAAATAGTCCACAAGAAATTCAAGGTTAGCCAGATATGACGGCACACACCTTTAATCCTATAACTTGGGAGGTAGAGGCAGGTGGATCTTTTTGAGTGGAGGCCAGCCTGATCTACAGAGCAAGTTCCAGGACTGTTACACAGAGAAACCCTGTCTCGAAAACCAAAAAGAAAAAAGAGAAAATAAATAAACTGATGATCTGTATATGTGATCATGATTACAATAATCTTAATCCTGAGGAAAGATCATACACCTACAAAAATCTGGTTACTAAGCTGACAAAACTGATTAAAAGGCATTGGACAGTGATTAGTTTTCCAAAAGTAAATGTCACTTAAGTGAGACCTTTTGACATTTATGTCTGCATATCTTTAGCATTTTAAATTACAGGGCTGTAAGGCTGAAATGGGAAAATTGAAATATATCCTAAGTTAGTGTGATGTAAATGCCAGATAACACTGGAAACTATAAATATGTAACAGTCATAAACCACAGAGCAGTTTGATATCTGTAGGAAAAAAGAATTGGATACTTCAGTGAACACCGTGGGAAAGCCTAGTCAGTCAGTCAAGTGTGAATGACAGATAACCTCCTTTAAGGATATGAAATCAAGCACTACGACTATGAGAGAGTGTCCCAACCTCATTAGCAAAGGTAAATGAACCCGTTTGAACATACTTCCATCATCAGTCACCTATTTTCTAAACTGGAGTACTTCCAAGGAAACCTTTTTCAATCTTAGAGCCTTAAAATGAGCAAAGGAACCTAGATGCATGTGATTTACTTTCACAAAAGCCAAGAGGTCTATTTACAAATCTCTACATTTTTCAGGTGCTAGCTAACAACCTATACTTTGATAACAGAAAACAAGGATGCAGGTAGCTTTTCTAATCTTTCAGTGGCCCAAAGTAGTCTTCACATTCCATCAAACAAAATAACAAACAGCTTGGCAATCTTCCTGAATTTCTTTTGAAGGGGTGGGCAGTTTTTGAGACAAGATTTCTCAGTGTAGCCCTAGCTGTCCTGGAACTCACTCTGTAGACCAGGCTAACCTCGAAGTCACAAAGATCCACCTGCCTCTGCCTCCCAAGTGCTGGGATTAAAAGTGTGTGCCACCACTCTCCAACCTAAGTAATTTCTAATAAAAAGTGAAATTCATGGCAAATGAGATGACTCTGTGGGTAAAGGTACTGGCTCTTGAATCAGATGACAAATTTAATCCCTGGTAGAAGGAGAGAACTGACTCCTGAAACTTGTCCTCTCGTGGCACGTGCATTTCCACATATATACACACCAAATAAATAATGTTCACACCAAATAAATAATGTTGTATTGGTACATATTTTCCTGTAGAGAACATGGAATCAGAACAAGGGGAATTAATGATTGTTATGCTTAGTGTAGTGGTTCCCAACTGAAAGTTCAGCACTGGAGTTGTCTGTGTGTATGTTCCTGGGCTCTACCATCAAGAATTCTCATTCAGTAGATTTGAGAGTATGTCTTTCAAAGCTTCACAAATTTTATTTTTTTGTGTGTGTTTTCTAAAAGATAGGTTCTCCTGTAACGTAGGCTGACCTGTTTTGTAGCTGAGGATGACTTTAAACTGCTGAGATTATGGGAGTGCATCACTTTAGTGCCTAGTTTTTAATGTGGTAGTGAGGCTCAAACCCCAGCTTTGTGCATGCTAGGCAAGCACTCTATCAACTGGGGTACATCTCCAGCAGCCCTTCACAAATGATTTTGATGCATATTAATACTGATTGGATCAGCCCCTGCTAGTTACCCAAGTCTTTCTTCAAGTTCTTGGGTGCTCTTGTTACCCATGGGCATGTGTGCACTATATGGTGCTTAGAGGTATGTTATAATCCTCTAGATCTTTAGTTCCCCCTACCCCCCATTTAAGTTAATTCCTCCTTTTGTTTCTCTGATGTTCTTTTAAAGTGGGTTATTGAAGAATACTGGCTTTCAAGTTATATCCACACCCCACTCATTATTAAATGTTTTAAGATTCTATTGATTGCTCCTCTTGAAGAAGACCTGGATTTAGTTTTCAGCATCCACATGATGGTTCCAGGGAATCTGACACCCTTTTCTGGTCTCTGTGGGTACAAAGCACACCTGTGATGTACATATATACATGCAGGTGAATACTCATACACATAAAATAAATAAAAGAGTATCTTAGTTAAAACTTTGTGTGTCCCAAACTCTTAAGTATTTTTAAATTCCCAAAGAATATATGACCTATTGATTCTGAGGTGATGGCCGATTTCCTCATGTTTATGTTTTGAGGGACATATTACTACTGTCAGATGTATCAGCAGCAGAAATAAAAATAGTTACTAAGGCAAGGCATAGTGGTCCACACTTGTAATCCTAGTACTTGAGAGGTTTGGACAAGGAGATTTCTTCAATTTTGAGGCTAGGCTAGGGTGCAGAGGCAGACCTTCTCAATACACTCCATCACTGAGGTAATCTGGAGCTTTTTTCTTTCACCAGTGAGGAATACAAAGTTGTGTTTATATTGCAAGCCAAACTTGTGCTCGTGATTCTTCTATTTGAGCTTCTTGAATGCTGGTATTTTAAGCATGCACCCTTATGCTCAGTAGGAAAAGTTGAATTTTGAAAAGATCAAATGGTTTGTCCTGTCTGAATCTCAGAATTTGGTGTGGTTTTATGTGCTTTGAATCTTAAATCCCAGAGCCTATACAGTGAGATGGATAGAAGGTGAAAGGAAAGAGCTCTTCAGAAGCTCATGGCCTACAGAGACAAGATGGAAGATGAGTACTCACTCCCAAGGTTGTCCTCTGACCTGTACACACACACACACACACACACACACACACACACACACACACACACACACACACACAGAAGCTCATGGCCTACAGAGACAAGATGGAAGATGAGTACTCACTCCCAAGGTTGTCCTCTGACCTGTATATACACACGCACACACACAGATTTTATGAAAATTCAAAAACAAAAACAAGTACTCATCCTACACAGCACTGTTCTTCGTACAAAGACAATCTTAACCTTAGAAATAGGACTCTACTTTCTGAAACTGCAATATCTCATTTCTTAACCACTGTAAATAAAAAGATGCAATGCACTCAGCCCTGCTCTCCCTCAAATAAGAAAGCAGGACTCTTTTTCACTAAAAGAGGAAAAAACAAAAACCAAAAAAATGTTGTTTTTTTTTTTAAAGATATGTATCTGTTCGTAGCACTTCTGTAAAAATTCTTGGTGACTTTTTGTTCACTTCAGGATTTTTTTTTTTTTTTTTTTTTTGGTTTTTCGAGATAGTTTCTCTGTGTAGCTTTGCGCCTTTCTGGAACTCACTTGGTAGCCCAGGCTGGCCTCGAAATCACAGAGATCCGCCTGGCTCTGCCTCCCAAGTGCTGGGATTAAAGGCGTGCGCCACCACCGCCCGGCTCACTTCAGGATTTAATACCTTATTTACCATCGTATTTAAGGCCATCTTTGAGTCTTCACTGACCAATATAATAATTTTTAACAAAATAATAATAATAATAATAATAATTTTTAACTTTGTGTCCTCTGCTCATTCATTTTTCTATTTTACCTTTTTCTTTTTTAGAGTTTGGTTTTCTCTCTTTTCCTAAAGAAATCTTATTTTTCATGACGTAGGTCATATAGTCTTCAGCCAAGAGAAAACTTTTTCTGAACAATTTTCTTCTGTTTTCTCATCATATTTAATTGCCTTTTGTTTGTGTTGCTATGGACCCTATAATAGGACCATTACTATAATTTATTTTTCTAAGTCTTTCTTCCCTGCCAAATGCTGATGAACTTCTTGAAGACAAGGACTGAATACATAGTTACATAGTTTTTTTTTTTTCTTCTGAAAAGAATTTGTGTTGACATTTTCTGCTTTGCGTGGTGTCTGGTATATATATCCTTTTACCCCAGCCCTCACACCCAAAGTAAATGAATTGGGTAAGGGGAAAGAACAGGATAATTCTAATGAGTTTGAGTTTTTTGTTTTTTGTTTTCCATTTTTAGGTTACTAAAAGGGATGAAGACTCTTCCCTGATGCAGCTAAAGGAGGAATTTCGGAGTTATGAGGCACTGCGCAGAGAACATGATGCCCAAATTGTTCACATTGCTATGGAAGCAGGACTCCGTATTTCACCTGAGCAGTGGTCCTCACTGCTATATGGGGACTTGGCTCATAAATCACACATGCAATCTATCATTGATAAGGTTTGTGAAATTAGAGGTACTGATCTTATACTCTTTCTATTTCACAGAGTACTATAACACATACACTCCTCTGTTTATAACCCAATGTGCCCACCTGACCCAGACATTCATTTCACACGTCTAACCTAGTGAACGTGATAACTTAGCAGCATTGTACACTTTGGGCTTTGTGGAGTATTGGCTTTTACCCTCATGCAATTACGTGGCTCACTTAGAGCTGTAGCTCAGTGCCATTTTACCACAATGTGAATACTGTACTTCATATCACTCATCTGGGAAAAATTAAATGTAAAATGTGGAACACTTTCTACTGAGTATGTTTTGCTTTTATAGCGTTGTAAGGTTGAAAACTTATCTACATTCTGGCCCTAGAGAGTTAGTATAACTGATAAATAGGTTTTCTAAGTGTCTAGTGATGAGTTTCATAGGGCAGATTCTGAGGTGAAAATTTAATTCATCATTGATCGTCCTATTATGAAGTCTGAAGACACTTGAAAACTTACTAAGAAAATTAGTCTATTGGAAAGCATTTGAATATAGGTGTGTTCTAAAATCCAGAGTAAAAATCATTCTCTTTTCTATTTGTTAGCTACAGTCTCCGGAATCATTTGCAAAGAGTGTCCAGGAATTGACAATTGTTTTGCAACGAACAGGTGACCCAGCTAATTTAAATAGACTGAGGCCTCATTTAGAGCTTCTTGCAAACATAGACCCTAATCCAGGTATGTGGGAAAATGTACCAGTGCTTGTACTTTATGGAACTCTCATGTAAATAGCACAAGGGAATGACTGTTGATACGTTGTCTCCTCTATCCCCTACACCATCCCTTTGGCTCTTAATTTAGATGCTGTTTCACCAACTTGGGAACAGCTGGAAAATGCAATGGTAGCTGTTAAAACAGTGGTTCATGGTCTTGTGGACTTCATACAAAATTATAGTAGAAAAGGCCACGAGACACCTCAGGTAAGTTGATTTATTACACTTTTGACTACTTCTGTGTCGACACAGTTTCATCCTGAACATATTAACAATTTGATTAGCATTAGCTAATAATAAGACTCCTCATATAACCCTTTCCTCTTAGAAGTTGTGTGTGTAGGAGGGGGATGTGCATGTGTGGATATACATGTATGGCTGCACAGGCATTGAACCCAAGGCTCCATGCCTGAAAGGCTTGGCTACAACGCTGACATTGAGTGACATACCTAGCCTTCTTGGAAACTGGATTCTGTACTTTTGGGAAAAACTCGCTTTTTATTGGAATTGGTTAGCATTTCAGTGTATAATGAGTTCAGAGGGTGTTTGGACATGAATTCCCGATTGAAAATATATTGATTCATTCCAAACATTTTGTCCAGTTCTTTTTTTCAGCAGAAAGTTTTTTACTCCTTTGCTATCTCTCAAGTGAATTTCTGTTTTGTAATATATATGGAATTTGAAATTCCCCAATATTTTTAGTGTACTTTAAAATGAGAAGTTGAAATATGATTCCTTATCCAGATGACTCTTCATTTGTTGAGTTTTTTTGGGCCACTTCCTGTGTACAGTGTTTTACATATTTTATTTCTAATCCTGACAACTAACTGGAGGGTAATTGCTGTTGCCAAGCTGAAATTTAAAGGGTTTAGATATCATATTGAAGGGTATGCTATCAGTATCTGAAAGAGGTAGGGTCAAAAGTACTCCCAAATCTGATAACTTCTTACTCTTCTATCCATATTTTATTCAGAAAATGTAATATTCAGATGCCAACTGAATGATGAATGCTTTATCTTATTACGGTCACAGAACTAAGAGCAACTTCTTAGATTTTGATGCACATTATAGCAGTTAAGATTCATTTTCTTTCATCACTGTCATGCAAGTGAACTAACGAAGTGATAATTTTCCCTTCAACTTTTTCTGGGAAGGTTTTAAATGGGTAAAGATCAAGTCTGTCTTTTTTTTTTTAAGTGCTTTTAAAAATGGTTTCATTTTGTTATCACAATTTGAAGATAGTAATAACTTGAGAAATATTTTCCATGAAAATTACATTGCCTAAGAAGTAAGTAGATATAAATTTGAGTCAGTTTCAATTAACCTTTGGAAAGAAGGCCTGAAGGCTCCCTCAGGAGTGTCTTCCACTCTCACAATAGGAAATGATGGGTGGAACTTTTTCTGCATGAAAATTCCTTCTCTGTTGTGAAAGAGACTTAAGGGTGGTCTACTCATTAAATTAGTTCTGAAGTCCAAAGAGTGAATAGTAACTGATATCTTCTCTTTTCCATTTGCTAAATGCTTGTTGGTATAGCCTCAGCCAAACAGCAAGTACAAAACTAGCATGTGCCGAGATTTGCGACAACAAGGGGGTTGTCCACGAGGAACAAATTGTACATTTGCCCATTCTCAGGAAGAGCTTGAAAAGTAAGTCTGGAGAAATGTCTTTCATATAGGGTCATTCATTGAGGGAGTGCTATATACAGTATTACCTTTTGTGATGTTTCAAAATAGTAATTTGAATTGCAAAATAGCTATTTTTTTAACCCATGAGAAGATTAAACTAGGAATAAAATTAGCATTAAAAGGTCATACTTGAAAAAAAAAGTCATATTTTGAAACTTTGATAACTAGAATCCATGTTTCTTTTAACCTGTGTAGAATGAAAGTACTATTTGCCTTTATCTTATTTACTCAGGTTCAGTTGAACATATCAGCAAAATCTCAGGCAAAATGTAGATATTTTTCTGACTTTTGCTCTTTTAACATTTTTACATTTTACTTTTAACATTTTTCTGTAAGTTACTGAGTGAAAAAAAAAAGAAATATAAAAGATATAAAAGGAGGAAATGACTGCTCCTAGGTATGGTGGAGGAGAATATTTATTGTTGGTAAAAAGGAGAGCATAGCCAGAGGCAGAGACATCTGGGAGAGTCTAGAGTGAAACAGACCCTAAGCCAGGCCATGTGAGGAGAGTTGTGGGGATAGGGAGCCAGGAGACCAAGAGGCCAGGAGGGTAAAGGGTAGACAAAAAGGACTGGGTAACAAAAATATCTGGATTACATAGGGAAAGGTATATCAGTCATAACCTTATAACAGATAAGGAATGAGACTGAGGGCAGCTGGTAGAACCTGGTAGTTTTGTCTGCTTTGATATGTTAAATAGACACCTCAGCCATTTGTCCTGGCTTTGAGACCTAACAGTTACTACTTCTTTGTCTGTTTACTTTGGACATAAAAGTAAATTATGATAAGAGTTTTCTTCAAAACCCACCAAAAAAGTGACCTAGGCTTTCTGTTAAGTAACTGACATTTTACCACCTCTTAGTGTGCGTCTGTATTTTGTAATTGTCTCCTGATGTCCCTTTAGGGTCTTTGTGCTATTGGTTTCTGCCTTTTAAAACTAGTTATACAGGGCATGGTTTGGGAATCTCCTCTGTCAGCAATCTCCCTGTGCTCTTTCCTGCATAGTCATTGACTAAGTTCTGCTGTTCCAGCTTCCTGGGTCTTAAGCTATCATCACAAGTTTTCGATCTCTCCTATTCTTGTTTTTGTTGGTTTTTTTTTTGTTTTTTTTTTTTTTTTTGGAGACAGGATTTCTCCGTGTAGCCTTGGCTGTTCTGGAACTCGCTCTGTAGACCAGGCTGTCTTTGAACTCAGGTGTGCCTGCCTCTGCTTCCTGAGTGCTGACATTAAAGGCATGCGCCACCACTGCCCAGCCTCTCCTAACTTCATAATAATGTATTTATTTTTATTTTATATGCATTGGTGTTTTGCCTGCATGTTTGTCTGATCCTGGAGTTACCGATAGTTGTTAGCTGCCATGTGAGGGCTGGGAATTGAACCCAAGTACTGTGGAAGAACAGTCAGTGAGTACCCTTAACCACTTGTTGAGCCCTCTCTCCAGTCCCCCTCCTAACTGCTTACATCTACTGTTGCTCATGTAGTCTCCTGTTATTTTCTCAAAGCAGAGAAATCTTTTAAAAGCAAAGTTCTTCACATGTAGCTTTCCTTTTCTTCTCTCTGATAGTTCTTGTTGCCTTCCAGTTAAAGATGCAAAATGGAGGTTATGACCAATAAATTCCCTGCTTTTTCAGATGTCATCTCTTAACTTTTTTTGAGACAGAGTTTCTCTGTGTAACAGTCCTGGCTGCCCTGGAACTTGCACTGTAGACCAGACTGGTCTTGAACTCAGAGTTCTGCCTCTGCCTCCTGAATGCTGAGATTAAAGGTGTGTGCCACCATTACCACCTAGCTCTGATTTGTACTCTTAGGTTCAAGCCACTGTGGTGTCCTATTGGTTTCTGGTGTGTACTGTGTACCTTTAACCTTCATATCATCCCCATGTGCTGTTCTAGTCTTTCCTTTGGGGCTTTTCCTTACCCTGTTCCTCATTCATGTATTCAGCAGGATCCCTTCACTTCTTCATGTGAGCTAGAATCTTTGTCACATTTATTGATGGATTTAATGAAAGCTCTACTTTAGAAGTTGACATTCTTTTTCTGTGAGGTTCGTATAGAAAATATTTTTGGATTTGTAGGGTAAACAGTTTCTTTTATAACCACTTAATAGCCAGCCACTGACAATGTGTAAAGTGATCATAGCTGTAAACATTAGAAAGATAAGCAGGTTTGGCTCGTGTTGTAGTTACCAGTTCCTAATGTAGTTACTGTCTGTCTTCCATAAGTGTAAGCTTTATGTATTTATATGTATATCTATGTTTGTACATTTTTTTTTTTTTTTTGGTTTTTCGAGACAGGGTTTCTCTGTGTAGCTTTGCGCCTCTCCTGGAACTCACTTGGTAGCCCAGGCTGGCCTCGAACTCACAGAGATCCACCTGGCTCTGCCTCCCGAGTGCTGGGATTAAAGGCGTGCGCCACCACCGCCCGGCTGTTTGTACATCTTTATATTGTATATAATACTGTACATATCTTTATTATACATATATGTGTATTTGTATAATTTATTGTTGTCTCATTTCCTCTGTGGTCAGCATGTTAGAATCTCTGTAGCTGTAGCTGCACCATGATAAGAAAAAGTATGTTTGTGTAGAGAAGACTAGGAATATGCTTCTCTTTTCTGACACCACCCCCCCCACCCCCCCCATTTAAAACACATAGAAAAGCTGCAAAAAGAATGCTATGTTCATAGGCTTAGCTCTGGGTGTAGAATTTGTATTATATAATTAAAAGATTTTTCTTTGCTTATGTATGTGTATGTATCTTTGTATGCATGCCCATGGAAGCCAGAAGAGGGCACAAGTCCCTTAGAGCTGCCACTCTGGAGTAAGTTCTGGTTAGAGGTTCTTTTGTGCCCATCCATCTTCTTTGGAGGAAATAAAGGTGCTGCTAGGAGCCAGCATGTCTCTATCACAGAAAGCTTTTTAATTAAACATTTTAAATGCTATATTCTGCAGATCTCTGAGCATTTGAGGACTGTGTCTATTAGGTATGAATGACTGGCTATCAACTTGTGTTCCCTAACAGTCTTCAACATGTTAGCAGCTTTTATTTGACTATGACTTACTGTTTCCTGAGAAGGCAAAGAAGAGTGACGGGGGAAAGATCCCAGGGCCAAATGGGAACAGGAGAAATGGAGCTTGTGAGTTGGGGTGTGGCCCAAGTCTGAGAAAGGACCTTCTCAGAGGACCAGAAACTTCATCATAGAATATATGTATCTTGTATATCAGATACCCCATTTGTCAAACATATGACATTTATTTAAATTTTCTAGAGGCGTGGTGCTAAACATTTGGCAAAGACATAGGTGTGACTCTCTCAAAAGTCAGCTTTTGTTAATCTGAATAGATATTTATAAACTTCAATTTCTATTATCATAAATTATATTATAAACCAGAGTTGAGTTAAAATATAGCTTTACATTCCTATCATCATACAAAAAAGTCCATCCCAATCCCTAAGATTTGAGGTTTGTTGCTATTTCATAACTGCAGTTTCGTCATTATTGCTAATCTCAAAGCAAACATCTGACATACAGGTGTTCCTAGGCTACTTTTGCATGAATCCTAATTGGTCTTATAATAAAATCCCAGAGCCAGATATTGGGATGAATGCTGAAAGGTCAGAGAAACAAAGTTACAAGCTACAGCCACTTCTGTCACCTCTTCTAGTTAAGAAATGTCTCTGTTCAAATGGAACCTTTATCAATTTTAATGGTATCCATAGCTTTTCTTCTTCTGAGGAAACAAAAGCAAAGCCTCTTCCCCAATATAATACATACAGTTGTTTCCATTCTGAGGTCAACACATCTTTAAAGTATATAGGCTGAGTTAATTCAGCAGTTTTTTTCTATTATCCAAGGTCTCTCTGCAGCTGTTGTTCTTTCTCGTTAGCACTGAGAAAATTCAAAGTTAATAGAGCATTATAAAATCTATTGGGGGGGGGTTGTTACCCCTTTCTGTTTATTTAGCATATCCTTTAGAGTTCGATTTGATCTTTCTATGACTACTTGGCCTGTAGGATTATGTGGTATACCTATAATATGCTTTATATTGTAATAAGCAAAAAACGGTTTTATTTTGCCAGAGACATATGCTGGTGCATAATTTGTACAGGCATACCTATGATGACCGTAACTTCTAGCAAATGTGTGATTACAGAATCAGACTTTCAGAACTCAGAGCAGTTACCCATTGAAATCCTGAATAAGTATTAATAGTGTGGTGTACATATTTAATTTTCCAAATTCTGCAAAATGAAACACATCTATCTGCTAGATTTTATTCCTTTGAGTACCCTTTGGGTTACTTCCTGCAGGTAGTGGAATTTGGTTGTATAAAGAACAAGTAGGACATTTCATTATAATTTCCTTGGTTGGTTGCCAGGTTGTGGAAAAATCCTTTTTGAAACCCTTGCTATTGACGTGATGTTTTGTATGAAATTCTGAGGCCTCCAGCACATTTCCTGTCAATAGTTGATTGCTAGATGTTTCACAAATCCTAATTGGTCTTATAATAAAAACCCAGAGCCAGATATTGTTGTAAGTGCTGAATGATCAGAGAGACAAAGGAACAAGCCACAGCCACTTCTCATCTTGGCAACTCCTCGGCTGAAAGGGGAAGATCTTCTCTCCACAAATCCTCAGACTGAATGCCCCTCAGTCCTCAGCCAGAAGGGGCTGAGTTCCTGTCTACTCCTGCCCTATATGCCTTTCTCTGTCCAGCCATATCACTTCCTATCTCAACCTTCCTAGTGCTGGTATTAATGGCGTGTATGCTTCCCAAGTACTGGGAGCAAAGGCATGAGATCCCAAGTGCTGGGATTAAAGGTGTGTGCCACCACTGCCTGTCTTTGCCCTCTGATCTTCAGGCATACTTTATTTGTGAAGAGTACAAACAAGATATCACCACAGGCAACCGTTGAAAAAGGTTCAAAAGAAGCAAGATCATTAAGGGGCTAGCTAAGTCAGATACCAGGGTGGTTTCCTTGTTGCTGCTACCTTTGCAAAAAGCAGATCCATGGAGTTTTTAATGATCCCTGAGCAGTTAACATAAAAACAGCATTGCTCTCCTAAGGTCTTGCATAGGCCAACTTGTTGAAGGAATGATAACCAGGGAACCAATTGAAGAAATTTTAGGTCAAGGCCCCTTCTATCCTGGAGAAATATTTTAGCTAGAGAGGAGACGGACTTCTTTAAATATGTAACATTTTTCTAGGGCAGTGACATCTGCATCTGCTGCCACTCTTAAGGCCTTTTAGTTCTGATCTTTGAGAACAGCCAGATTATAATCCTGAATGATTTTTATAGAAATAATAAGGTTTTGGGGGGGGGGTGGTTTTGAGACAGGATTTCTCTGTGTAGTTTTGGTGCCTGTCCTGGATCTCACTTTGTAGACTAGGCTGGCCTCGAACTCACAGAAATCTTCCTGACTCTGCATCCCTAGTGCTGGGATTAATGGCGTGTGCCACTGCCGCCCAGCCCAGAAATAATAATTTTTAAGACCATATATTACCTCTTTGGTCCTTCATAAAGGAGGTTAAATGTTTTATCGCAGAACATTTTAGTTAATAAATTTATCAATTGACAGCTCTAGGCCCAGTTTCCTAGTGTATCAATAGGCATTATAGGTAGACATTTTGCCCCTCATGCCAGGTAGTTTGTTTTTGACTTAGCCTTTTTAGACAGTTTTGGGGGCAGGGACAATGTACTCTGTTCTGTATCTGCTTCAAGCCGAAACGAGGTATGGATGGTCGGTGTGGATGGTCAGGGCCCAACAAGGCTGAAAGGCTAGTCAAAGGTAAGGAGGGAATTTTGGTAATGGAGCATTTATCACAAGCATGTGGTTATCTGACCCAGCTGTAGAGACAGGAAACAATAATGTTGGCTGAGCTAGTCCAAATCAGCCTTTAGCAAGTCCAGTGCTCGTAATCATTTGGAGCAGATTGCAGTCAGCAACTGATGCTTTGATGTGTTTGCCAGGCAAATGGAAACCTGTTGAGACAAGTTTAAACTAGGAACAGAAGTTAAATTTTATAATCTTATTTGGAACTTTGAGGCCCATGGTTTTAGTAATTGAGAAGGGGAGGAGTTCCAGCAAATTTCTAGCAAAATTTCAGATTTGGGTTAAAATTAGGTAAATTTTTTTTCAGAGAGCCAGGTACTAATGGGACAGAAATTTCTTTGGCCTGATGAGAAGTTTAAGTTTCTATTTAGAAGACAACCAAAGAAAATAAAATCCTGTGCTTATGACACAAACAGCGCCAGGATTAATCTTAAATTTTGAACTTTTGATATCTTAATATAACTATCATAGAAGGGGAAAGAAACAGTATCAGAATTCTGTTAATGTTAAAATCTAAAGTTTTGAAATCTTAGTATAACAATATTATAGAAGGGAAAGTAATCTGAGGAATTTAAATCATTTATTTATATCTTTGTAATTGGTATTTATATGTTAAATCGTTTTTTTTTGAGACCCTCAATGTGTGCATGGACTTTTATATCTTAGGACATTTTTTTTTTTTTAGAAAAAGTAAGGCTTGATTTTTATTTATAAAATAAGCTGACAAGATGGCCATAGCCAACTGTTCTTCAAAAGACATTCCACCCATTGGCATGGAAGGGGGTGGCTTGAGCGGCTCAGCCGTGAAGGCAGTCCCTCTGGAGTGCTTGGGAGCCACAGGAGCGTGTTGCTCCACCCACAGGGAACTGAAAGCTGGCTTGCTGTGGTCAGGAAAACACTTTCTGGAGTCCTTTCCAGCTATATCGCCAGCATATGGCACCGTTGATGCCCAAGAGCCTGGGAGGGATAGAGAGGATAGGTTTCCAGGGTCCTGCCCATAATGAGCTCTCGCTGCCCCTTAACTATGCTTGGGCCCCGGATAGAAAGTGACTTTCTGTTGCCCTTAGTAAAGATGGCTATAGCGTCCTATGAGGATAAGGCCATATGACCTATCTGTCTTTGACCTTATTCAAGATGGCACCTAACCAGGTAATCATATGGTTTTATTTATTTTTTGTAAGACAAATGGCATAGATATGGAACACATAATCTCAAGCATTCAGAATTAGTCAGAAACACAGTCGCGTGGCCACATCATTCATACATTTACGCCCATACAGAAGAAAGAGACTTTTTAACAGAGAGATCCTGGGAAAGTGTTAGCTGACCCAATTGAAAATCCTAAAACGAGTTTACAGTATAAGGCAGCCTGTAAGAAACCATAGAATGAAAGTCATTTTCTGCCAAGGTGGTGGAGGCAATAGCGTCAGGCACTGCAATTGGGTATTTTCTGTCCTGGTGCGGTGGCGCCAGGGGCTTGGCTCCACTTGGCTGACCCTGGCACCAGCCACTAGGCATTTGGGCTGCCAGGTGCAGCAAGGAGGGAGCTGAGACAGAACAGAATGAAGAGGGGTGGGTGGGTATGCGTTTCCAAGGTGGTGGAAGACCGATTGTGGGACCAAATCTAAATGTGGTGGTAGACGAATTTTCCAGAGTGAGGTAGATGAGATCCAATGGCTTTTTGATCTCCAGTATCTCAGAGATTAACCAAGGATCTATTGAAATGGCGCGAGTTGCTCAAAATTCCATCAGAGAGCAGAGGCCAGGGCTAAGCCTGAGGGACACTTGTTTGCCGAGTACTACTGGAGCTTATGAATGGGGTTGAAAGACTAGAAACCACAGTCAAGGTGTGACAAATCCTCACTGGTGGGAAATGGCCAGAAGGAATAGGCTTGCCAATTATGGCAGTGTTGGATGAAGTGAGTGTTGACAGTTCCAGGGGTCTTGGCATGTCTCAGACTGCCAGTAGGCAGGAGAAATGTGCCAAGAGGGCCTCTGCTGAATCACATAGCACCGATTTTGTAAAATGTTACTCAGCAGCCTTGGTGGATGAAGGAGACATGCCATGCAGATGCAGCAGGCAGTGGCCTGGTGTGGTGGAAAGTTACACAATGCAGACATGGCATCCACCTGGAAAGTTTTATTTTTAAAAGGGAAAGGAAGAAGGGAAGGGAAGGAAGGAGAAGGTGTGTGGGGGGAGGGGAGGGGAGAACGCACAGAGGTGTGCACCTTGTGGGAGTGTGTGTGTGTGTGTGTATGGTGGGGGGGAGAAGAAGAGGGAGGAGGGATTTTTTTTCTTTTTAAAGGGGTCTTTACATAAAATGACATGGTCAGAACACCAGGTGAGTTCTCAAGGGGTGGGTCTGAATGCAGTCACTAAGAGTACTTGTCTAATCATTTCTGTCTTCTGGGTTTGGTTTGGTTTGGTTTGGTTTGGTTTTTCGAGACCGGGTTTCTTTGTATAGCCCTGGCTGTCCTGGAACTCACTCTGTAAACCAGGCTGGCCTCAAACTCAAAGATACCTGCCTGCCTCTGCTCCCTGAGTGCTAGGATGAAAAGGCCTGTTCCACCACCGCCCAGCCTGTCTTTAAATGTTAGTTTTAAATTGTTAGTTGATGCTTCAGTATGTTAGAAGATTTGGTCCAAACCTTCCTTTCAATTCCTTTTACGTATTGTACCAATAAAGCACTAAGTATTTACTGTCTTACTTAATTTTCTTGTTGATGTAACATATATCTGACAAAGGCAGTTGAAGGCTTACAATGTAGATATAGTCACCATCATAAGGAAATCATGGGGGAAGGTAGTTGGTCACATTACATCCACAATCAGGAAGCACAGAACCTTGAGTGCTGATGGTCAGTTTGCATTCTTCTTTTTGTTCAGCCTGCGAGTCCACCCCATGTTTTGGTACTACCTGCTGTTAGGGTGTGTCTTCCCACCCAATTAGTCTAATTCACAAAATCCCTCAGACATTCTTAAATGATTCTAGATTCTGTCAAGCTTACAGTCAATATTAACCATCAGGAGTCCACCCTTTGTCAGTTTGATGCTGAAATATCACTTTTAACCCTTTGTTTTTAGAGGCTCATGGTTATCTTATAATACAAAGTGCATTTAGTTCAACTTCAAAAGGCCCACATAGTCTTCAACAGCTGTAACAACTGTTCAAATTTTGAAGGTCTCTTTTGAGTTTTAGGCAGTTAAACTCCTTTTAATTTATTTACTTTTTGTATATGAATGTTTCACGTGTATGTATTTATATGCATCACTTGTGTGCAGTGTCCATAAAGTAATTGGATCCCTAGGAACTGGAGTTATAGATAGTTTTGAGCCACCATGTGGTTCCTGAGTACTGAACTCAGGTCCTCTGCAAGAGAAGCAAGTGCTTTTTGCTGCAGAAGCCACCTCTTCAGCCCCTTAGGCAATCAGTCTCTGTGAGCCCTATACAAGTGGTTCTCAACACTCCTAATACTACAACCCTTTAATACAGTTCTTCATGTTGTGGTGACTCCCAACCATAAAATTATTATTATTGCTATTTCATAATTAATTTTGTTGCTGTTATGAATTGTAATATAAATATCTGATTGCTAAATGTCTCATTGCAACCCCTGTGAAAAGGACTGCCAACCTCCAAATGGGTCACGACCTACAGGTTGGGAACCTGTACCGTATAGAATTTAAAAAGAAAAATATGTTGCTAGTTTCAACCTAAAATGACACAGTAAACATTCTCGCTCAAAAAAAGAGGAACTTAGGATACTGAAAGAAAAAGTTAAACAAAAACAGTGAAAACCAACAGGGCCTGCTTCAAATCCTATAGCTTGTGTTGTACCTCTGGGGCTTGTTGTATGAATCCCCTGGACTCTGAGGATTTGGGTAGTCCCAGCTGTCTAGCTCCAACACACAATCTCTCTCTTGGGCCAGCTCCACATTGCCTTTAACTAAATTACCAATTTGGCTAAATCAAACAGCCAGCAGTGGATACCCCATGGTCCTGGCAACTCCCAAATCCTGGGGTCTCCATCTTAGCTTTGATTACACATTCACAGCTTCCTTTAGTTGCCCTGTAAGGCCTCTCTCCAGGAAATTTGTCCTGGCTACATCCCTGCCACACATTGCCTTGCCTTAGTGGCTGTGAACTCTGTGACACGGGCAGGGTGCAGCCTGTGCCCCTTGACCATGGTAGCAGTAGTTTCTGCATGTTGTCCCTGGGGAAATCCTTTCAGGAGCCTTTTAGATTTTTCTTCCAATGTACTTTTAGAAGGTGAAGAATAATAGGTTTTCTGTACACCCACGCAGTGAGCCAGATCAAGCCAAATTGAAAAAGTAAACGAACAGGTATATTTGAGTAAAGAACTCCCAGGTGAGCCCCCTAGCCCCAGAGATGGAGGCAGAAGAAGTCATGAGGCTGGACTAAAGCAGGGAGCTTATATACCCTGTAGGTGAGGGGTAATGGCATGTCGTCTACAAGCTGGGTTTATGCCCAAGTATGGTCAAAAACTGACCACTTTTGGCAAGGTCTTGGGCTACTGACAACTTCAGGGGAGGAGCTACCAAAGCTACCAAGAATTTGGAACTGGACTTTTTGGTGTCTTTTCTTTGTTGGAGATTCTTTGAGAGGGTCAGGTTTGGAGACAGTGGAATGGAGCTTTCTAGATCAAGCAGAAGTGAGCTGGAGGTTCCAGCCACCAAAGATTTCAGTAGGTAGAGGCTTATTTTTAGGAAGCCTTTTCTTTTATCCCATTTCAAAGCACCAGGTTTCTCTGACGGTGCTGCTGCTTTGTAAGGTTAAATTCACACTTTTTCTCAGCAAATTGCAGTTTTTATATCTTTCAGTTGCCCCTTTTTGCTTCCCTATACTGTCTTCTACTTTAAGAAATAGCTATGCTGCAGTCTGGACACTATAGTTAAAAATTTTCTCAGCCAAATAAATTAACCCATTAGTTTGAATTAGCCTAACTCTACTTCATAACACATAGGCAGAGTACAGCTAGATTCATTGCCAGAATATCACATTACATGACCTCTAGTTTACTTATCAGTAGAGTCCTTATTTCCCTCTGAAACTTCGTAAGCTGAGCCTTCATTATTGTGGGTTTTTTTTTTCTTTTTTTTTTTTTTTTTTTCGAGACAGGGTTTCTCTGTGTAGCTTTGGAGCCTGTCCTGGATCTCACTTTGTAGACCGGACTGGACTCAAACTCACAAAGATTCACCTGGCTCTGCCTCCCGAGTGCTGGGATTAAAGGCGTGTGCCACCACCGCCCGGCCATTGTTGAAATTTATCTTAGCATTGTGTGTAGTGAGTCTTTCTCTGCCCCACCAGCCAGCTCCCAAATCATGACATGGAGACTTCTTATTGATTATTAAAGATTGGCCTATAGCTTAGGCTTGTTTTTAACTAGCTCTTATAATTTATGTTAACCAATATCTTTTAATCTATGTTCTTTTATGTGTCTCAGTTACCTTTACTTTGTAATGCCCATGCTGCTTGCTCTGTGTTTCCTGATGTCTCCACCCTTCTTCTTCCCAGTGTCCTCCATGCCTAGAAATCCTGCCTAGCTATTGGCCATTCAGCTTTTTATTAAACCAATCAGAGGGGCAAATCTTCACAGTGTAGAAAAAGATGGTTTTACAACATTGTGGTCTTCTAAATTTCTACCAAAATGGTCTGTTAACCTCTGTTTACAGTGTTCTAGAACTTTCCTAGATCAAAGTTACAAACTTTTCCATGTTCTTCCTACAAACTAGTTTCAAAAGTCTTTAACTTTAAACCATATGATCAGGCTTATCACCTCAATTTTATGTTTTTTCTGGTTGCTATAATGAAATACTAATAAATACAATTTATGGAAGGAAGGGACTCCTCTGACTCACAGTTGGGTACAGTTCATCATGATGGGGAAGTCATAGTGGCAGGAAACTGCTCACTTTGCATCTATAGTCAGGAAGCAGAGAGCAATGAATCTCACTTCCCCTTTTTATTCAGTCCTGCATCCCTGACTATGTGATAATACCACCTACAGTTGGGTGTATCTTCCCACTCAAGTTAAGAAAATTATCACAGATATACCCAGAAGCTTGTCTCCTTGGTGATTTTAGGTCCCGCAAAGTTGACAGTGCTATCCGTCACCCAACTATATGCATTTGTTTACCCTTTTGTCTTGTACATTTTTCTTTCTGTCTGTGTTTAATCATACTCTGGTGTCATCTTGCTTCTGTAGGTGTCCCCAACTTGCCTGACCAGTTTTGGCTCCTTCTGTCAGCATGCTGCTAAAGCACTTGTGTTAGTTTACTTCTGCTACAACAGAAACTCCCGTGGACAGTTTATAATGTAGAAAATGTATTTGGTTTACTGTTCTATAGTTTGGGAAGCCCAAGAATGAAGGGCCATGTCTGGTGAGAACCTTCTTACAGTATCATCCTAGGTAGAAGGGCAAAAAATACGCATGGAAGAGAGAAGAAAAGAGAAAATGGGACTGAGCTCTCTCCCTTTTGTCAGGAGCCCATTCTCATGGTAATGGCATTAAGCCCTTGTCCTACTTAGATTTTTGTCAGTTTGACCCAAACTGGAGTCATTTGAAAAGAGAAAACCTCAATTGAGAAAATGTCCCTACCATATTGGCTCTCATGACCAAATCATTTGCGGAGGAGGGGGGGCGTCTCACCTCTTCAAACTTCCATTGAGGATTAAGATTCCAACCTTAAACTTGAAGAACACATTGAAATCATAGTGATGTTCCTTATAGAGTTACTATCCCTAATAGTTGTAAACTTGCTTTTTCCTAATTATTCATTTGCCTGTATGTTTTCATTGGACCTCATGTATCTCTTGGATTGTTCATTTTTATCTTTCTTGTACCTAGCCAATATTTCATATGTAAATTCAGTGTTTTCAGTGAAGGACCAGATAATCTACAGTTTGTTCCATATTTCCAGTTAGCCTCATTTTTTTATATTGCTCTTCAAAAAAAAAACAAAAACAAAAAGGGGTTAGAAAAAGAATCAATGTTACTGTATCACATTGTCTTTAAAATTATATGTTGCTGCCTCATTGAAATTTGTATGTGTGTGTGTAATTATGTTTATGTGCATATGTATATTTGTATGTTTGTGGGGGTTCCATGTCCATGTATGTGTGTGCATGCTCACCTCTCTGCTTTAATATTTAAATACACAATCTCTTACTAAAACCAGTCTTGCAAATTTTGTTCAGCCAAACCAAACAAAATGTTGACATCCAACAGTCTTTTTGTCTCTGTTTTAAGAAACAGCCTTGTAGCTTGATATGTTAGCACTTACCTTTAATCTCAACACTTGGGAGACAGACACAGGTGGATCTCTGTGAGTTGGAGACAAGCCTGGTCTATATAGCAAATTAAGCCAGCAAGGCTAGAGATCCTGTCTGAAAGGAAAACAAAAAAATAATCCCCCAAAACTGCCATCTGAGAAACAGAAAAAAACCCAAGATCAGTCAATTCAAGATGTATTTATAATAGATTATTATATGCTCAATATCATCTGAGATGCTTTTAATGATTTAAGAGGAACAGTAAACATACAGATAAGCAATTTCAGTCATTTAGTGGCCACAAGTAAAAAAAATTGTATTGTATTCTGGTCACAATAGAAAGCTACTGCAGAGCTTTATTCATTTGGAATGAGAAATGTAACTCTAACGTCTATATACTTGGAAGCTAGTTTAACTTCTACAGTGGTCCAGGTGCAGGATTGGAAATAGAAGTCTTGATACTGTAGTAATAAGAATGATGAAAAGTGGTCATTAGTTTTTATTTTGAGAGTGGAGCTGACACGATGAATATATTAACTGTATGTTATTTTTTAAAAAGAAAAAGGCTGGAGAGATGGCTCAGCAGTTAAGAGCACTTGCTATTCTTCCGAAAGACCTGAGTTCTTTCCCAGCACCCATGTCACAACCACCTGTAACTCCAGCTCCAGGGGATTCAACACCATCTTCTGACTTCTGCGAGCATCTGTACACGTGTATAGACACACATATACACATACACACACACACACACACACAGAAAAAAATTTTTTTAACACAGAAGCCACTAATTAAAAACAATAATAAAATAAAATGAATCAACAGTGGCTCAAATTTTCTACCCTACATTACTGAATTGTATCTTTTACTTAAATGGAGCAAGCATTAGCACAGAGAACTTGGTTGTTTTCTTGGCCATAGAAAATTTGAAGCCGAGAATTCATTCAAGGGAGCAAATGTGTCTTGGAATATCTGGTATGTACAAAGCACTAATATATATTGATAATAGTAGGCATGTAGGAAAGACAAAAATCCCTGTCCTGGATAGCTTACATATGCAGCAAATAAATAGATAGTTCGTTAACAGTTATCAGAGGATATGACATTTAAACAGACACCTGCTTGAAGTTACAATGCAAAGGAGAAATAAAAATACTTACAGGAGTGGGGTCTTTGAGAAGGCAGATAGGCTTTGAGGCCTGGAGCACAAGTAAATTGACTTTAGGAACTGAAACTCGGCTCTTTGTATTATGAAGAATATACTGTTATAGGTGCAGGAAATTAGTGGAATTGGTAATAGTTCTTTTGTGTTGTATTTTCTCCATTAACAAGGAAGCAGTATTGTCCAGTTTAGGGGAGCTGTGGAAAGAAAGACTGTTAAAGATGAGAAAATAAAGTTAGGAAAGAAGTACATGAATGAATTGCTTAGTGATTTTAAATAAATACTCAAATTTTGAAGGTCTTTACAACATGATTGTGCACCCCTCCTCCCTCAACATTTAGCTACTTGTTTGTGAATAATTACAGAGTAATTGAGCTGGATTTTGTCAAATAAGTTCTGTAAGGGGGACCATTCCCTATACAGCCTATAACTAGGGAGTCAAAGGTACTTAAAAGGGAGTTGGCGTGGCTGGTAGTAGTGTAAAATGAGAGAGGCAGTACTTGAAGGTGCTCATGGGTGATTTAAAAGAATTGGCTGTTTCAAATGTGAGGTTTAGACTGTAAGTCCATGGCTTTTGTGACCAGGAGACAGTGCATACACCTTCTCTTCACTGATTCAATGCATTTTGTTAGGATTTTACTTCTCCCTCTTTTTAGAGTCTCAAACAAAATTTTGTTTATTGCTTGTTTGAACAACCTTAAGAATATGGACTTATAGGGCTGGAAAGATGGATTATTGGTTGAAAGCACTTGTTCCACAATCATGAGGACCAATGTTTGGATCTCAGTAGCAGTGTCACAAGCTAGGTATCCCCACAGCTGCCTATACCCCAGCGTCAAAGGAGAGTCAGAAGTAATAGGAGTATGACTCAGGCTTGCTGACTAACAGTCTCGCTGAGACATGAGCATAGGCACATTCACACGTACTTGTGTATATACTCAGACAGACATAAATTTTAAAGAGAGAGGCTATGTACTTGACTTTTGAAGTTGGAAAGCAAGGAGTAGCTGGCCATTTTCTTTAAGAACTTAGAAGAATAAAATGAAGACATTTCAGAGAACATATTAAAGATAACAGGAATTCCTTATCCCTTGATGGTAGCAGTTTGCTTTCTGAAGTATAAGTCTGTTTATACTCCTCCTCCTCCTTCAAGAAGTAATCATTGGGCCCCGGACCCCGTGTCTATATGGTCTGTGATCTAGTCACTATAAGGGTTGTTGGCTTTCTGCATTTTGTTTTTGTTGTTTTATTCTATTCCTCCATTATCCAGTCTTATCTCTGGGCACTCATCTTTTATTGAATTTTTTTCTTCTAACGGTCTGTGTGAGAACAGACATAGAGAAACAGTTGAAATAGAGCTTTTTGTAGATGCTGAAGAACTAAAGGAGAAAATATTATACAAGCATTATTCATCATAATCACCATGTTGGAGTAATAGTAATAGAGTAATTTAAACATAGTGATCCCAAATAGTTTTCATTATGTTGATCACTTAGAAATACTAAGAGAATATTATAGGAAATAAGGACCAGGACTAAGACTATGTCATAATGAGAATTTTATAAATTTTTTAAATAATGATTTTAGGTATTTTAAGTGTTTGCTTGCATGTATACTGTGTACCACATGCATGCAGTGCCTGCAGAGGCCAGAAGAGGGCATTGGATCTCCAGGAACTGGGGTTACCATTGTGAGGTGCCATATGGGTCCTGGGAACTAAACCTAGGTCTTTTGAAAAAGCAGCCCATGATCTTAACCCTTCAACCATCTCTCCAGTCCCAGAATGAAGTTTTTGATATACAAATGGAAATATTTTTATTTGAAATCCAAAATCAAATTGCTTTGTGTATTACAGCATTATATCCAGTCTACATAAATAAACTAATATCAGAAAAATCTGTGATCTAAATACTCTTTTCTTTGGACATAAACTCATTTGGGAATAATATAAAATTTCTATATTTTGGTGTAAAGTTTAAAATGAGTTTGAGTTTTTATTTCTTTAAAATTACACTCTGCTTGTATAATTTAATAACAGCAGAGAATGTGTTCAACTCTTGAATCCTTTTCTGTTTGTTCTGTTACTTTCAGAATTTGGTACTTTTTTGGTACCACATAAAAATAGAAGATTTTCAAACCCCACTCTTTCAGAAAGCTTGGAGTGCATGTGTACTTTGCCTGCTATATTAATTATGTGCCTGTATTTGCATGTATGTTACATATATATGTGACATGGAGAAGTATTTGTTATTTAGCTGAAGAAACTTTTCAAAGCTATTTCCTTTTTAAAGAATATTTTCTTTTTGTATTTTCAGATTGAAATTGGTAACAGTATTACAAATATGTTGATTATTTTTAAACAGGTACCGATTAAGGAACAAAAAGATGAGTGCAACTGTAAGAACATTTCCTCTTCTGAATAAAGTTGGTGTAAACAGCACTGTCACAACCACAGCTGGAAATGGCATTCCTGTTATAGGAAGTACTGAAACACCTGGGAAAATTGTTCCAAGTACAAATGGAATTTCAAATGCAGAAAGCAGTGTTTCCCAGCTAATCCCACGAAGCACTGACAGTGCACTGAGGACTCTGGAGACTGTGAAGAAAGTTGGGAAAGTTGGCACTAGTGGCCAGAATACTGCTGGGCCCTCTGCAGAGTCTGTCTCTGAAAAGTAGGTGTTGGTAAAAATGGTGGGATTCTTTGTCCCTTTAGAAATGACCTCATTTTCTTCATCCTGAGGTACAATACTTGAAGTTTTTATGCACAATTATTCATGAAATAAGGGAGAAAGAATGCTAAATACCAAGAAATTTGAGGATTTTTTCTTCTCCCTTTGGTCTTTTAAGATAGGGTTTCTCTGTATAGCTTTTGCTGTCTTGGAGCTCACTCTGTAGACCAGGCTGGCCTCGAACTCAGCGAACTACCTGCCTCTGCCTCCTGAGTGCTGGGATTAAGGCTTGCGCCACCACCACTTAGCAGAAATACGAGTTCTAATCTTCACTAGGCATTTAAATAGATCCACAAATTTGCAAAGTCACTAACTCTTGAGTTTTGTTTTCTTCAACTATATTGGTGAATTTGGACCAGAATTAGGGTTTCCATACCTTTTTTTCTTGAGTGTCAGTATTAATTTCATAGAGATGCTAAGTAGAAATCTAAACGAGTGAAAAGGTTGAATATCTAGCCCTGTTTTTGTCAGCTTCCACTGCTTCTCTGTAATGTATTTAAGGGCAGACTCTTTGGGCTCACATTATGGCTCACTTTTTCCTACTATTGGATGTTAAGCCAGTTGTTTATCAGTCTACCTCCAATTATTCATAGAAGTACCATATCTTCTTTATGGTATGCAGCTCAGTGGTCAAGAACTTCATATATTGATTGTGAAACTTAAATGAGTTAATGCTGTACTGTATTTTGAACAATACTTGTCTGTTAGTAGCCACTCAGTAATATCTGCTTTATTTTTACTACCATTATTGTTGTTGGCTGTAGACGTAAGATTTCTTTTAATAAAGGGATTTTTTTTTCCTTATGAAAAGTGTTGAAACTTTCAGATAATTGGAAGCTACTAACAGTTTTAGAATCTCATATTTTGAAGTTTAAAAATTGAAGTTAAAGCATTTTCAGATTTTATTGCCCTTGAGTAAGTTTGTCAGTATTAGTATATGCCTGCTGTGGAAAAAAGCATCATGCTTGGCACACAGGAAACCTGTACTGACTTCATGTCATGGAGACGATATAAGTTAAATGTACTATTTTCAACTTTTATAGTTCAGTATATAGTGGGGGAAATTCTTTATTAACAGAATGATCTTTATGTATTTGAGAGACGACACATCAAAAATATTGACTACTTCATTCCAAGCTTTGTCACTGGCAGTTAGAAATACCTGAAAAATAGACTTCTCTGTTTTTAAAGGACTCAGTGCTATAGGTGTAGATGCAGCATTTACACAAATGAAGCATATTAGTTAAAGGATAGGAATATTCCATGTTCCTAATGTAGTATAAAAGTTTTGATGGGGAAAAAGAAAGTATGGTGTAAGTTTGTTGGTAAATATGTGAAATGTTAGGGCTAGCCTTAGAGAACTGAATGTTTGTGCTGGAGATCTAGCTCAATGTTAAAGTGCTTGCTTGCATGCAGAGTGTCCTTGGTTTGGTACCTAGCACCGTACACTCATTTATATATCTGAATGTTTATGTTACTGACTGATACATAAAATAAGCTTATGGTAAGTTGATTGTTATGAGGCTATGGAAACCTTATGAGGCTATAAAAACCTTATGCTACATGTTTAGAAAATAGAATACTGAAGATTTTGGCAAGGTAACATTACAAAACTTATATTCATAACAATGGGTTCTGTTATTCAGCCATGAAAAATTAGTAAGGTACTATTATGTGTCACATGTTGACTTCTCTGTGTGTGTACACATGCATACGTGAACACACGAGTAAGATGTAATAAAAAAATTTTAAGATATAAGAAAACTACTTATTCATTTAAATATATGGATTACCTAACACATGACACACTGATGTCCTTAATGAAAATGAACTTGATACAGCCCCTCCCTCTAAGAGTCTTCTAGTGTAGTTTGGGTGTTAGATATCTAAATAGATTCTGTATGATAAACTTGGAAAGGCTTTGTATTATTGGAACACAGGAATATGTATGCTCAGTTCTTTAAGAAGAGGTGTTGTGAGAGGCCTCTTGAGTGCTGGGATTAAAGGCATGTACCACCACTGCCTGGCTGGAAAAAAGCTTCTTAATGTGATTGGGTTGTAATATATTTGAATTCCTACAAAACATATTTAAAGCTCTTTCTAGGGTTTTGTTTGTTTGTTTGTTTGTTTATTTTCGAGACAGGGTTTCTCTGTGTAGTTTTGGTGCCTGTTCTGGATCTCGCTCTGTAGACCAGGCTGGCCTTGAACTCACAGAGATCTGCCTGGCTCTGCTTCCATTGCCAGGGATTAAAGGTGTGCACTACCACCGCCCACCGCCCGGCCCTCTTTATAGGGTTTTAAAGCTTTTTTTTTTTTTCTCTTGTAGCCCTGACTGTCCTGGAACTTGCTCTGTAGACCAGGCTGGCCTTGAATTCACTGAGATCCACCTGCCTCTGCCTCCCGAGTACTGGGATTGAAGTTGTGTGCCACCATCACCTGGCAGAGTTCTTAAAGCTTTTTTTGAAAGGGAACAAAAATATCATGATAATATTCTCTAGTGCTGAGTACTTGCTTATTCAACCAAGAAAATCGTTTTGTAGTAAAACAAATTAATTGGCATTACATCCACCCAACACATATTAAGTACTCACTTTATGCTAGAATTTTATATTTATTTGTCCAGCAAATGTTTACTGAGTGCCTACTCTAAGCCAGGAACTGTTGTCTTGATGTCACACACATAGAGTTAACAAACAAAAATGGACTTCTTTTTATATTACATTTTAGCTAATCAAATTATTTTTTACTATGTCTATCTTCTTTGCCCCAAAGACTTCTTCTGATAGACTTTATTGTTTACTTTTTAAACTTAATGAGCAGAATTTTTGCATCCCCCTCCCCCCCCCAAAAAAAAAACAGGAAAAATCTTTAAAGAATGAGTCACAGTCAGCTGAAAAGCCACTTTAGTGGAATTTATTTTTATATACTGTTAGCCTCATCAGAACATGAGAACTGTTACTATATGGGCTTGTGAATTACAGTGTGAGGAGGCAGTGAAATTTCTTGCCAAATGTATTTGCCCCTGTCAAAATACCTGACATGTTTTCTGTTGATAGTTTTGCATTACAATTTTATGAGAAATTTCTCTGAGGAAGACTTAGCAATCATAGTGAGTTATCCTTTGCTCATCCTTTGATTTTTCTCTCCAGTAAAATTGGTTCTCCACCCAAGACTCCTGTAAGTAACGCAGCAGCTACCTCCGCTGGGCCCTCTAATTTTGGGACAGAGCTGAGCTCTGTGCCTCCGAAATCCAGCCCGTTTCTAACTAGAGTTCCAGTATATCCTCAACATTCTGAAAGCATTCAGTATTTTCAAGATCCAAGGACTCAGATACCCTTTGAAGTCCCACAATACCCACAAACAGGTAAGTAATTTTAGTCAGTTCTAAGAACAAAGAAGCAAACAATATATATTTATTACCCTAAATAAATGAGTTTCTACATTATCTACATTAACAGATTAATTCCATTCTGACCCATAAGTTTTCTTCCTGTTCTAAGAAATCTTTCCTTCTAGTTAGTAATTCTATCACTTGGTAGATGGTGGCAAGGAGAATCAAGAAATCAAAGCCAGCTAACATAGTGAGTTCAAGGCCAGCTTATACTACATGAGACCCTTTCTCAGAACAGACAAACCAACCAACCAAGACTATTATTCATTTTCATTTGCGTTAACACTTACATTAACATTTGCACCATTCATATACCTAGATGCGTATGTTTTCTACATTCCCACCAGTAGTATACAGGGATTTGTATTGCTATACATCCTTGTCAATCCTTGATATCTGTAGTATTTTGTGTGGGTGGGGGCGTGTAATAAAGGGAGACATTGATGCCACAGTGCACTTATGGTAGTCCTCTATTTCTACCATGTGCGTTTGGGGAGTGGTGTGGGAGTAAGCTCATATTGAGTTTTAGTCTGCATGGTAGGTGCTCTTAACAACTGAGCCATATTGCTATCCTGACTTTTTTTTTTTTTAATAATAGCTATTTGTACTGGAGTGAGATGATACTTCATTTTGGTTTTTATTTGTATATTCTAAAATATTACTGATGTTAAGCATTTTTATTATACTAGTTTGCCATTTGGATATCTTTGACAAACGTTTATTTTCAATATCCTGCTTATATTTATCAAGTTGCTTTGTTTTTTTATTGCATTTATCATATATGTAGCTTGCAAATATTTTCTATCATGCTGTAGGTTGCCTCTAGTCTGTTTTTTTTCCTGTGAGAAGTTTTATTGTTTGATATAGTTCCACTTACCTGATTTGCCTTTGTTTTTGTACTTTTGGGGTCTTTCCAAAAAAAATTCTTGCTTGTTCTAGTACCTTGAAGCATCTCTCATGATTTCTTCTAGTAGGTTTATATTCCAGGTGATGCATAGAAATCGTTAATCTATGCAGAATTTTTATAACTGGTTAGAGATAAGTAAGAGTCTTTCATTCTCCTACCTAGATACTTATAGTTGTCATTTGTAAGAATCAAATATAGAGTCCATGAATGAACTCAATGAAATGGTATGTAAAATGTAATGTTTTTGTGCTTTGTTAAAAGAACACTTATTTTTACTCTTATGTATATGAGCGTTTTCCTGCATATATATACATGGAGCTGGGGTTACCAGTGGTTGTGAGCTGCTCTGTGGGTGCTGGAAACTGAACCCAGGTCCTCCTCAGGAACAACAAGTGCTCTTAACCACTGAGCCATCTCTACAACCCTGCTTTTTTATTTTTATTTATTCTTGAGGCTGAGTCTAACTATATGTAGCCCTGGCTGGTCTGAAACTCTTAGACCAAGCTGGCCTCAAACTCTTTAGAGTTCTGCCTCACGAATGCTGGAATTAAAGGAGCGTGCCACCACATCTTTTTTTTTTTTTTTTTTTTTTTGTACAATTTGAAAAGAAAATGAATAATGAATTCTGAAATAGATCTTTAACCTCTCTACTCAAATGCTTAATAAGAACCAGTGATGTAACTAATTACTTACTTAGAAATAGAAACCTCATGCAAAAGATTCATTTAACAGGCTGGGCAGTGGTGGCACACATCTTTGATCCCAGCACTTGGGAGGCAGAGAGGCAGGTGAAGGGAGCTTTGTGAGTTTGAGGCTAGCCTGGTCTATAAAGTGAGTTCCAGGACAGCCAGTGTACAGAGAAACTCTGTCTTGAAAAACCTTTAAGAGAGAGAGAGAGAGAGAGAGAGAGAGAGAGAGAGAGAGAGAGAGAGAGAGAGAGAGAGAAGAGAGAGGGAGGGAGGGAGGGAGGGAGGGAGAGAAAATTCATTAAACAGGAATCAGTCTGCCATCTGCCAACAGCTCTGTGTTTTGATTTTAAGGAATAGTTTTAATAGTGTTGAATGTTGATATTAGTATAATGGTATCTTGATAATAATGCAGTTTCTATATCAAGGTAAAGGTCAACATTGATTGTATGTTCCCACAATCAGAGCTGCTTTAGACTTGAACCATTATAAAATGTTGGTTTTTACTAAGATGTTACATTGAATATTCCTCTTTCCAATTTTCAAGGATACTACCCACCACCTCCAACGGTACCAGCTGGTGTGACTCCTTGTGTTCCTCGCTTTGTGAGGTCCAATAATGTTCCAGAGTCCTCCCTCCCACCTGCTTCCATGCCATATGCCGATCATTACAGTACATTTTCCCCTCGAGACCGAATGAATTCTTCTCCTTACCAGCCTCCTCCTCCGCAGCAGTATGGACCAGTTCCCCCAGTACCTTCTGGAATGTATGCTCCTGTGTATGACAGCAGGCGCATCTGGCGCCCAGCTATGTACCAACGAGATGATATTATTAGAAGCAATTCTTTACCTCCAATGGATGTGATGCACTCATCTGTCTATCAGACATCTTTACGGGAAAGATACAACTCATTAGATGGATATTATTCAGTGGCTTGTCAGCCACCAAATGAGCCAAGGACGACTGTGCCTTTACCAAGGGTAAATAATGTTGAACATAGAAATGTTACTGTCATGTGTTAGTTGAGATCTTGTGTCTTGAGTCAAACCAAGCTGACTCTCACTAACCGTGTGATTTAGAGAAGTTACTTGACCTTTGTATGGCTCAGCTTTTGTGTTTTTCATGTTTAATGGAAATAAGAGTAGTGCCTACTCATAAGGCTGTTGTGAGAATTAATTAAAAAATAAAAGCTCTTAGAACTAGACTTCATACATACCAATGTTCAAAAAAATGTTACATTCAGCTAGGAACTGATACAGAAGTTTCTAAGCAGTCCTGAAGATATAAGGACAAGGCCTCTTTTCAGTAGTTTCACATATATACAAACAACTTCTAAAGTAGAAAATTGAGTGCTCACATTATATTTGACATCAGCTGAACATATGTTAACCTTTTTGTTTGAGTATATGGAGAGAACACTAGGGTGCTGAGGCATTTTCTCTGCTCTTTGTGTATGTGTGTGCGTCCCAACAATATGAAGCTTTTTACCTTATTCTCACAGAACTTAGTTCAGTTTATTTACCACTCTATAAGTGACCAAAATTTTTTTTCTTTTGTCTCTCTTAGGAGCCTTGTGGTCATTTGAAGACCACTTGTGAGGAACAGATAAGAAGAAAACCAGATCAGTGGGCACAGTACCATACCCAGAAAGCACCTGTCTCTTCAACGCTTCCTGTGGCAACACAATCACCAACACCACCTTCTCCTCTATTCAGTGTAGACTTCCGAACAGATGTAAGAAAGATTTTAACTGCTTATTAATCACGAATGGTCAAACAGCTGACTTTAAACTAGGGTCAACTATTTTGGATATTTTAGAATGGTTTTCTATGGAGTCAAATTTACCTCAGTAAACAGTGTGTAAACTATGGCTAGGTGAGGAGATTCTCAATCTAAGAGTCCTTTACCAGGATTTCAAAAGCCTTGCAGCAGTAGACCTAATACTTTATATTTTTATTCTTATGTTTTTTTGGCTGTTGTGTTTTGGGCTAGGTCCAAACCAAGAACTTTGCACATTCTCTACCACTGAACTTCACCCTAACCCCTGATTGGTGCATGCAACTTAAAAAATGCTATTTTATTTAATTCTCATGAAAAGCTCAGAGGGCAGGTATTGTCCCCATTTCATAGGTTATAACCAGGAGAGGTTAAATAATTTGTACAAGATCTTTCGGTTTATAAATAGATAAAGTTTGAGTCCTAATTTTTTTTTCTGTTTCACAAGAAGTGCAGAAATGCCTACTGTATTATTTCTGCTATTTGTATCTCTGTTAATTATTCTTGTTATTACAAAACAAGTCTATGACAGGCTGATTTCCATTCTACTTGCCTTTTTTATTCTATGTTTTTTTGTGTGTGTGTGTGTTATTTCTCTATATATAGAATATTTAGACAAAAATTTTATTTTTTTCTTTTTGTTTTCTTCAGATAGGGTTTCTCTGTGTAACAACTCTGCCTGTCCTGTAACTTGTTCTGTAGACCAGGCTGGCCTCAAACTCACAGAGATCCACCTGCCTTTGCCTCCCCAGTGCTGGACTAAAGGTGTACACCACCATCACCCAGTGAAAAAATATTTTTCACATACTCTGGTTTGTTCCTCACCCCCAGTGTTTCTGGTACAACCCCCCCCCAAAAAAAAAATTTTTTTTTAATCTTTTTTGTTAAGAAAAGTTTCAGACATACAAAAAATGTAAAGACTCACAATAATTGCATATAATTATATCAGTTTCATAATTGTCAATTTGGTCAAATTTGTTTCATTTGTACTTCTTGCCCCTGGATTATTTTGGCATAGCCCCAGGTGTACATACATAATCTTTTTAATTAAATTTGTGGGGTTTTGTTTTGTTTTTTAATTTACTTTTCCTTTTTAAAATGTGTGTGTGTGTGTGTGTGTGTGTGTGTGTGTGTCTGTCTGTCTGTCTGTCTGCCTGCCTGTCTGTCTGTCTGTCTTGTCTGAGTATATGCCACATGTACAGAGGCCCATAGAGGCCAGAATAAGGCACTGGATTCCCTGGAGCAGGAGTTAAAGGAGGTTATTAGCTGCTCAGTGTGGGTGATGGGAACCAAACTCTGGAATAGCAGCAAACACATTCAACTGTTGAGCCATTTCACTATCCCCTAGTTTTGTTTGTTGAGACAGTGTTTCACTAGGTAGCCTAGGCCTCAGCAATTCTCCTGAATCAGCCTTTCTAGTGCTGGGTGTGTAAAAATGAGTTATAACACCCAAATTAGATAAAGAGTTCTATTCAGGAGTATTTCATAAAGCACTACATTTTTAACCTATCCATATTCATCTCACTAAACTGAGACTGCCTCAGAACAAGTAAACAGCTTGGCAATGATTGTTAGTGATGTCATTTACATTTTCCTTTTTTTTTTTTTTTTTTTTTTTTGAGTTAGTGTTTCTCTGTGTTGTCATGGCTGTCCTGGAACTAGTTCTGTAGACCGGGGTGGCCTTGGACATGGAGCTCCATCCACTTGCCTCTGCCTCCCAAATGCTGGCATTAAAGGTGTGCGCCACCACTGCCTGGCCCATATTTTCATTTTTTTTTTTTTTTATACAATGTACTTTAAGAAATAAGTATTTCTCTGAGATTCAGATCAGCTATTGGCAAATAGCATTACTCATGTTTAACTTTTCTGTTCCTATCTCTATAATTAGTCAATTTGATTTTATGATTCTTACAACTTTAGTGTCCTGGCAGTATTACTATAGTGCCTTACATTTCCTTTCATATCTGTTCTTTTCCTTTTCTAGCTTCAGTGCTGCCTTTGAATTCCTTTTGCTAGTTAATGCTGCATGATTTAATATGTCATTTGCTACATAATCTTTTTTCAAAGAAATTACAGACTGCTCTAAGACATAGACTGTGAGCTATCTATGTTTTTCTTTTCTTTTTTTTTTTTTTTTGCAAGCATTATATACCATGTTAGTGTGTTATTATTAATTGATTTTGATAGTATTGGTCAGGAGTTTTGTAAGAGCAGTTAAAGGACTGAGGCAGTAAGACAGCTTAGTAGGTAGGGCTGCTTGCTTCGAAGCCTGATGCTTTTGGTTTGATTCCTGCAACCCACATGGTTGAGGGAGAGAAACAACTCCCACAAGTTGTCCTCTGGCTTCTATTCACAAATTATGGTACCTGTGTACGTGCACACTAAATAAGTAAATAATGAAAGTGAAATTTAAGTATATTTAAAAAAATTTAAAGATCACTTAATAGGACAAAAGTGAAAGAAGATAGGGAATAAATAACTTACAAGACAAAGGAAAAGAAGATGTGCATTTTCTATTATATGAATATTATTGCTTAGAGCCGATTCACTTATTTGTTTGTTTGTTTTATTCCATTTGAGAGAAGGTTCTGCTCCACATAGCCAGGCTGCTGTGGAACTCAATATATAGCCCAGGTTAACCTTGAACTACATGTAGTTCTGCCTCAGGTCACCAAATGATAGTTATTATGGAAGTGAGCCATCATCCCAGCTTTTATGTTAGTAATGGAAAGAGTTTAATTATTAACGATATGATCCTTTAATTGTTTAATATTCAGTGTTAGTTACAAGCTTGTAAAGTTAGGTTTCATACTAATTTGCCCTTTTTTTTCCTTCTTCTTTTAATCAGTTCTCTGAGAGTGTGAGTGGCACAAAATTTGAGGAAGACCATCTTTCCCATTATTCTCCCTGGTCTTGTGGCACCATAGGCTCTTGTATAAATGCCATTGATTCAGAGCCCAAAGACGTAATTGCTAATTCAAATGCTGTGCTAATGGTATGATTTTGCTTGATTGGGGAAAAGGGGGCTTTGGAGGTAGGGAAGATAATGTTGATGTCTCAAGTTTTAAAATGAAGGCTTTAGTCTTTTATATTCTGACGGTATAACTTATCTGTAAGTACAGGGTAATATTTTAATAAATTAAAACAAATTTCATGGAATGTTTCATTTGATAATAGTTTGGTAGTTTTAATATGGTTGTTACATACCATTGAGATCCATAATTAGTGTAAAATTGACCAGAGAAGCCTAGTTATGTGTCTTTTAAGAACATGCTTTATCATTAATCTACAGTAATCACCAGCAGCTCTTTGACTGGTATCTTTCGTTTCTTCAGGACCTGGACAGTGGGGATGTTAAGAGAAGAGTTCATTTATTTGAAACTCAGAGAAGGACAAAAGAAGAAGACCCAATTATTCCCTTTAGTGATGGACCCATTATCTCAAAATGGGGTGCAATTTCCCGATCCTCCCGAACAGGTTATCATACAACAGATCCTGTCCAGGCCACTGCTTCCCAAGGAAGTGCAACTAAGCCCATCAGTGTATCAGGTGATCCATTTTTAGTAATACCAAAGAATTTATACTGTGTACTTTTATTCCTAACCTGTGGGATAGAAAACATTCCATTTAATAACCATGTTAAACTGAGAATGAAGTGGTTTAAACAAAACCTTTGGTTAGTGGGAAAAAATACACAGCCATTTTTAAAATTTCTTTTGTCTTTTTATTTTTTTTGAGACAGGGTCTCACTCTGTATCTGAGCTAGCCTCAAACTTGTGGCAGTCTTGGATCTCTCTTTGTAGACTAAGCTGTCCTTGAACTCAAAGAGATCCTCCTGGCTCTGCCTCCCGAGTACTGGGATTAAAGGCGTGCACCACCGATGCCCAGCTCTTATTTTCTGCTTTTCTAATAATTGTTTCTTTTTGTTTCTTACAGATTATGTCCCTTATGTCAATGCTGTTGATTCAAGGTGGAGTTCATATGGCAGTGAGGCCACATCATCAGCACACTACATTGAGCGGTAACTTTACGCTCATTTCCTTAAGAGTCTTTACTTTCAAACTACATGCATTTTAAAATACAGAAACCAGCTGAGCAATAGTGGCAAATGCCTTTAATCTCATAACTTGGGAGGCAGAGACAAGTAGATCTCTGTGAATTCCAAGTCAGCTTGGTCTACATATACATAATGAGTTCCAAGACAGCCAGGGCTGTTACACAGAGAAACCCTGTCTTGAAAAAGTGGAAGAAAAAAAAAAAATTATATATATACACATACACACACACACACACACACACACACACACACACACATTTATGTATAGCGATATATGTATATAATGGACAAATAACTGGTTGTCCACAGTAGATACTCCGATAATTTGAGCTGTATAAAAAATGTCTGGGGGCTGGAGAGATGGCTCAGAGGTTAAGAGCACTGACTGCTCTTCCAGAGGTCCTGAGTTCAATTCCCAGCAACCACATGGTGGCTCACAACCACCTAATGAGATCTGGCTCCCTCTTCTGGTCATACATGCTGTATACATAATAAATAAATAAATCTTTAAAAAAAAAAATGTCTGAAACATACATTTGTGGAATGATGACTAGACATATTCAAAGAACATAGAGTCATTAATGTTTTAGTTGCTTTATATCTCACTTTAACTACAATAAACATACTTCTTTTTAAAGGGACAGATTCATTGTTACTGATTTGTCTGGCCATAGAAAGCATTCCAGTACTGGAGACCTTTTGAGTATTGAACTTCAGCAGGTAGGCTCTATTTATTTAGCTTTGATTTTTAAAAAGTAAAATATTAATAGAAAGCTAAGTTTATATTTTCCTCTTTCTTCATGGAGGCCAAGAGTAACTCATTACTTCTTCAGAGGGAAGCTAATGCTCTAGCCATGCAGCAGAAGTGGAATTCCCTGGATGAAGGCCGTCACCTTACTTTAAATCTTCTAAACAAGGAAATTGAACTGAGAAATGGAGAGGTAAGGGAATGATGTCTCGGCTTCACGTTAATGTATTTGCTTTCTTCGGCTGTGTACTGGGATATACTATGTCTTAGTGAATTTTCCAGATAAATGATTGATTACTTTTTAAAACTTAGAGTAGAAATAATAGTCTCAGACTTCTGAACTAATTCTTTAGGATTCCCATTTTAATTTAAAGGAGACTCTAGGTTCTGCAAGTGTAAAATTAATATTTTTCTTATTTACAGAGTGATTATACAGAAGACACAGTAGATACGAAACCCGATAGAGATATTGAGTTAGAGCTTTCAGCACTTGATACTGATGAACCTGATGGACAAAGTGAACAAATTGAAGTAAGTACCACGATTAGATAATTAGTTGGCTTTGTTCTGTTGTAAATTAAAACGCATAAAATACTGTCATATTGAAAGGTTAACATTTTATTTTCTTAGGAAATCCTGGACATACAACTTGGTATCAGTTCTCAAAATGATCAGTTGCTGAATGGAACAGCAGTGGAAAATGGCCATCCCAGCCAGCAGCAGCAGAAGGACCCAATGAAGCAGAAGAGACAGAGTTTAGGTGAAGACCATGTGACTCTGTGAGTGTTAGACAGACCCTTCATAAGCAGGGGGCATAGGGTGTAAATACTATAAGTAGATGCAGTGTTAGATTCATTTTGACTTTTTACTATTGGGGGAAACCTTATCTAATAAAGTAATGATCTGGTCAGTCTGTATTTTTCGGGAAATTTGAACTAGTAAAGCAGTTTATTTTAATAACCCAAAACTTAACTATTTGTTGGGATGAAAGTTCTCTTGTTTCTAGATTATACTTCTTCAGTTTGGCCAAACTTGTAGATGGAAAATTAATTCCTAGATTAACACAGCTGTAACTTCAACACTTGTGAGGCAGAGGCAGAATGGGCTACCTATATGTTCTAGGCTGTCATGGAATCCATAGCAAGACCCTGTTTAAAAAACAAACCATAAGAGGCTGAAGAGAGGCTCAGCTGTTAAGAGCACTTGTTGCTATTGCATAAGACTCAGGTTTGGTTCCCAGCATCTACATGGTGGCTCACAACTGGCCATAATTCCTGTTCCAGGGGATCCAACCCCCTTGTACACATGTGGTGCATATGCATACAGGAAAGCAAAACACCTGTACACATAAAACAATTTTTTTTTTTTTTAAATAAAAACTAGTGCAAACAAAAACTATGTTAAATGTTTCTTGTTTTAAGAATCATGTTATAATTTTCTTGGCTATTATATTGCCATTTTGTTTAATTACTGCCAGAGATTTGGGCCTGGTCTTAAGCTTGATAATTTATATGTCATCTAATCAGTATTTTAATTTTTATCATAAATGTGGAAAATAGGACCTTTTTAGAGACTTTTGATACTTTACACATTATTTTAATTTTTATTTATTAATTTTTATGTGTCTGGGTGTTCTGCCTACATGTATGTCTGTGTACCCTGTGCAAGTTTTGTACCTGGAGGGGCCAGAGTGGCCATTGCATCTCCTAGGACTGGAGTCACAGACAGTTGTGAGCTGCCATTTGGGTCCTGGGAATTGAAATGATCCTCTGGAAGAGCAGCTAGTGCTCTTGACTGCTGAGGCCATCTCTCCAGCCCCCATTCAATACTTTTCTTGATTAAGAGCCCACAGAAAAAGCCTATCTTCTTTAAGTTTGAAATAGCTTTTAGAGAGCATATATGATAACTCTTAAATATTTGCACTTAAAGTTAATTTGCTTTCACTATCATTTATTTTCTCTCAGGGAGGAGCAAAAAACAGTTCTGCCGGTAACGTCTTGCTTTAGCCAGCCACTCCCAGTGTCTATTAGCAGTGCAGGCTGCCTCCCCATCACCACATCTGTCAGTGCTGGCAACCTCATTCTGAAAACTCATGTTATGTCTGAAGATAAAAACGACTTTTTAAAACCTATTGCAAATGGGAAGATGGTTAACAGCTGAAAGGAGGCTCATCTTTCAAATTTGTGACCACACCATGGAAGCATTTACACTAGCTTTTTATATATATAATATATATTATATAATGTATATTTTTTTTAAAAAAAAGATATTACTGGGGGCATCCATTTCCTGTGGACTCTTTGATACTTCAAGCCCTCTTGCATTAGCATTATGAAAAAAAAAAAAGAAAATTTACTTTACTAGGGTAACGTTCACTTTCCAGAAATTATTGGAATTTGGACAACATTTAACTTAAGCTTCAAGCAGCTTTTTATGAGTTTGTAGCAATCCGGTGCAGTAACTGAGCCATTTCCTATTTTAAATGGCTTCTACAGTAAATTAACAACTCAGTTATTAAACTAGCAGGATCCTACAATGATACATCTAGTGAAAGTAGAGTTAATTAACTAATTTATTTCTATTTTATGTTTCACTGAGAGAAATTTCCATCTCATTCCAGCTGCTTTATTTATCTTTTTTATTGGACTTTGCATGGATTTTTCTTTTCTTTTTCTTTTTTCTTTTCTTTTTCATTTTTTGAAGAGTGGAGTTAGTTGTTCTTACCATAGAGTTTTACAGGGTTATATAGTAGCTTTCTTTACTGCATTATATGTAGAATTGTGGTGCAGTGCTTTTATCTGTAGCATTTAATTTTTTTAATTTTCCATTTTCAAAACTAGTTTCTGCTTTGTTAATATTTATACACAGGCTACTTGTTGAAGTAATTAATTAAAAATATAACCAAGTGCCTAAGTCTTTCAGCTGATGTACTAGATATTAAATTCTCCTAAGTTATGCAGAATCGTTTTTACAATTTTGATAAATTATGCACTAATGTAATGGCAATTTTTTAAAATGCAGATTTAAGCCTGTACATTATTGAATCTGATGACTTGGCAAAAGAATCAGGTGCTTTCAGCTTTCTTGAGAAAACCCTGTATGTAGCGTTTGCACTGACTAACAAGATGGTATTGCTGGGTCTTTAATTTAAAGAAATTAATTTGGGTGTTCATTGCATTGTTTTAGTTAGATATTGTTTATTGTTAACTTCATGTTGGGTTTAATTTTCCTTGTTTTCTGACTGTTAGGTTGATAAGACTTTGAACCATGTAGTAGTAGAACGTTGGCTAACATTTATCCATACTTAAAAACATGAATAATTTCCGCCCTGCCATAATGTGACTGAAATTTTCACTTGGCATCTGAAAATATGCAGTATGTTCAACCAGCCATGTCTCAGATTTGTGGATGGTATTTTATTGAAGCTTAAATTTCAGTCAATATTTGAAAACAAAAGCTGGGCATTCCTTCCTGGTGGTAATCTTAACCTATAGTGGGTTTTTTTTGTTGTTGTTATTTGTTTTATTTTGTTTTTCCTCTATTTCTTTAAGGTTAGTTTGACTTTCATTATTTTTTAATTAACTTCTGTGAAGTTGTTTACTCTAAAAATTGTACTGGAATATTTTAAGCCAAGCTGATCTTTCACCAGGTGTACTGTATGTAAGGGCTTCTCCTGCTAGCAAGATGCTTAAACAGGATCATGTTATTGGTCGTCTGAGCTATTTAGTTATTTTACAAAAACCACAACATTGTAAGATTTTGATAAAAGTTTTGTGCACATTTCCAGGGGTGGGAGGGTTGACATTTCCCTGAAATTTCTTGATTGGAATGAGTAAATACTGGTGTTTGATAACTGTCTTAATGAACATGCTCATAAGGTGACTGATAAGTTGTAAATAATACCTGAGAAACAAAGGGGTAGTTTTGATATTCTGGTGTCAGTATGGAAGATCTTACACATTTATTTAATGCTTAAGTGTATGAAGATGTTTGTTTGTAGCATAACAGCACAGTAGCCTTGACTTAGTTTCCTTTGGTTAGTACTGTACCTTTTTGCCATGGCCAGTGCTCCCCATCCCTACAAAGACATTTTATTTATTTCACTCTGTAACCTGAAATGAATAGGAACAAGAGTTTTAAACCATGTTACATTAACTTATTTCTGACATTATAAATTAGCCTAGGATATTACAGGAACATGATTGTTATATAATTTATATCAGAACCTTTCTATGAATATGAGCTTATTACATTTGAAATGCTTCCAGTCTTTTTTTTTTCTGTTTGTAATTCCAAAAAGGTTATGTAAACCAGTCTGTCTATTTCATGGATATTTAATAGTGAGATCTTCCATGTTGAAGGTAATGTATTTTTTTTTAAGATTTTAAAATTGCTATTTTGTTACAAAATAGAGACCTATTAACAGTTGAGAGCTCCTTATGTGCCCTCAGGGAAAGAACCCTCCGTGCAACAGAACTACACAAACATCTTCAGCACTTTCTGAGGGTGATAATATACTACATAAATTGATCTTGTGTATTTAACCTTATCTTTTTAATTTTACAATTGAAATTTTGAAGCGTGGTTGTGCTCTGCTGGAGGGGTTGGGATGCTTAGGTGTTTGCCTACTTGTTCAGTAAATTACATTTGCATCAGTATGTGTACCTGCCAACCTTATTGGTATGTCTCAAACACTTAAAGTAATGCTTGTCTTGCAGCAGATGATCCCACAAAATAATAACTCCCTATTCTTCAGTTTTTACTCTTTCTCACTAACAACATAGGAATTGTTTCTGTGTTGATGTTATTATGTATTGCATCTTTTATGTGGTGACAACCTACTGTCTGTTTTGGTGGGTTTAATGTGAAATAAAGCCATTGGATCTCTGCCACTTGAGAAGAAAGAACAGTTCATCTGACCTTTCTTCAAAGTAGTACCTACTGATGTCATAGAGGAAAATAGTACAAACAGACCTAGAACATGGCTTTTAAAATTGAGGGCAATCATCACTTTGACCCTTTATCAAGACATGTGTACCTGCCAACCTTATTGGTATGTCTCAAACACTTAAAGTAATGCCTGTCTTGCATTTGGGATCAGAGGCTACAATGCAATAGAAGAGAAAATTTGTAATGTTGATATCTAAACTGCATGTGTTGCCTATGGGTATAACCAGGAAAAAGCAGTCTGAAGTCTGAAAAGCAGGAAAATGGTGTGGGTTTCCTTACGTTTTGTTTTTGTTTTTCTTTCCAATTTCTGAGTCCAGTTCCTAGTCAGTGTGCCACATTCAGATGCTGTGAATATGACATCATTAGTCTTGTGTGGGGTCATTTCATTTTATGAATTCTAAGAGTTCTATGTGTATTCCTTCTACTTGGTACCTAAACAAATCAGATTCTCTTGCCTTTGCTACCATGACTTATTTCAATGCCATGCAACAAACCAGTATATGTGGGGACAGTTGTACATTATAATTTTCAAAAAAAGGTAGCTCTTTAGACCCGTGGCACTGATTCTCTCCTTTCATAGCTTTTTGCTCTAATAAGAGAATTAAATGAAACCTCTCATACAAAAAAAAATAAAATTTCCCATTTGTGTGGATCCTAGTCACTTTGACCCAGATTTCAAGTTGATGCTGAGTTACAAAGCACATCCTGATTTTATATACAGAAGATTGCAGAATGCAATGATTTGTAGGACTTTTGAGTGGGATCATTTAACCATTTGAAAAAATTTGTTTAAAAACCATATACCCTACTTTCGAATTTTAGATGTGATACAGCCCATGTTGTCTTTTTAGCCAGGGTTGGAACTTGTAACAGTCAGATTCAGTATATGATTTCAGCTATGAATCTGAGTATTTCTTCCCTTGTTTCTTTGAGTCATTTTCTGAGCAGACTGTCACCAATATTGGTAACAAATCATTAAAGAGAAAAGTTGCATTGCAGCTATGTATTAGTGTCTTAGAACTTTCTTTGTGTTTTGGTGAATCAAGAGTACTGATGGGATCACTTACTGTAACTCCTTCTACAGAAGGGCCCCTTCTGCAAGCAGAACACAGATGAACATGCTCAAGGAGTATCCCGTTTTCTAGAGATTAAGTTTGCTAGTAACTCCTTTACACTGGCTGTTTCTTTGTATCCCTTTGCTGGCAAGGGAGTACAAGGAGTCAAACCACAGATCAGAACACCCCACATTTGAGTGGAGACTTATTTTTACTCTTAAGGGGAGTTATCCCCCCAAGTCTGAAACTGGCAATTATTTTTTTTCTCTTATATAAAATTTTAAAAATATTCCCTAAACCAGTGAAAAACAGACACTGGCTGCACTTAGTACTGCCAAAAGCCAAGGTCATTTGCACATATTCCATCAACCTGTCAAGAATTAGGCCTCACTTTATAACCCACGGCATGGAAGTGCATGCATTCTCTTAGCTGGGCAAACAATTATACTGTAGTTGTGATACAACACATGTGGCTTTTATTTGTACTGCACATACCCACTGTACAGCCACTTGGGAGTATCGTGGTTAGCTTGCAGCAACTGCTGTCTGCATTTATACTGTTTATTGCATATTCTTTTCCCTGGAAGTGAAAGAGAAATGTTTTTCTTGTTGCATTGATTACATTTTATAAATTTGCTTAGCTGGAAAGTTTGGGAAAAGAGGCCTGTTTGTCAATTGTACAACCGATTGTGAAGCTTAGTGTGAATATTTTTACGTCTGTATTAGACATTTTCTTTGCAAATCTATTGTTCGATTGAAATGTAAATGAAATTAAAGATGGTGTACACCCATCATGTAAAAAGCAGGCACCATCTCTAAGATGGATTTAATGCTCATTTTTAAGGCATATACTCAGCTTCTATTTAAAACTATAAAATAATTCTGTACAATGAAATGGGGAATATATATGGGAATAAATTCTATTCCATTTATTTCAATTTGAATTTCCAAATTGTAATGTTTCCCTTTGTGCTATAGGAATAGGATTAAAGCGGGAAGGCTAGGACTTTCTAAGGCCTGTATGTGGGGGGTGGGCAGAGATGGAACAATGAGGGTTGTGATGATAGTGAATAGCAAAGAGTGAATTCTGTGTGTTTTTGCTGTAGCACTGAAGTGAAGAGATATTAGCTTTGGCTGTTCACAAAATAGAGCATCATGATTTTCAGTGTTTGAGAGAAAAATTGATGGAAAAAGTTTGCAGTACTTGACATGTATTTGCATGCACAAAATAAAATTATTTGTCCACCTTAAAAGTTGTTTGCTTAGTGTCAATGTTAAGTTTATGGTATGTTTTAGTTGTCCTAATTTTCTTGATATTTCTTAATAAAGCTGGAAAGACACTCCTTAAGTAGGGACTTAAATGATCACTTACTTCATTGGTATATCATTGGGAAGTAAGTAGGCCCAAGGAAGTTGAAATATTTAATTCTGTCTGACATTTCATTCAAAATTGAGCACTTTTTAAATGAGAGGTGGTGTAAAAAAAAAAATACTGAGTTTACCATCTTTGTCCTATTCATAAATAGGACAAAATCTTGTGTTATGAAAATCGTTCTGTAGGCTTCAGAATTTAAAAAAAAAAAAAGAAAAGAAAAAAGAAAAAAGGCCTGAATCTCAGCACCATTGTCATTGACCCCTGGGTCCCTTTATTTATTCACCCAGCAGATGTGTCATATGCCCGTCTGTGCCAGTCTTTAAGACTATAGGTCAATGAAATGAGCTCTTTCCCTAGAAGCTCTCAAGAGTGTAGAAATGGGAAAGACCAAGTTGAATAGCTCAGAAAGCTACGTACAAAGGGGCCATTTGTAGCTATGTTGAGCCAGAGTGGGTGCTTCTCTGTGAGGCAACCTCTGGCTAGACTTTAAATCCTGTATAACATTTTTTATCAGTAACAGGTTACCTTCATGACCCCCTGATCTTTACCTCTATTTTGTATTTTAACCCTATTTTGTATTTTAATCCTATTTTGTATTTTAATCCTATTTTGTATTTGAGAGGTTATGTAATCTCATAACCAGAAAGTAATAGAGTCAGAGTTCTGCCATCTTTCTGTCTCTCAAAAAGGTAATGGTGATGATAGTTGGATCCATTTTCACGTAAGTGGAAAGTGTGATTGAAAAATGGGACTTCATGGAGTAATAATATAAACAGCCAGTTCTCAGAGCACTTAGTATGTTCCAGAGTTCTAAGTGTTACAATGTAGATTATTGTCACCATTTCCAGATAAGAAAAGGAATATAGATACTTTTGAGAATTTGCCCAAGTTTACACTGCCAGAAGAGGGAGATAGGCATTGAATACCATACTAAAGCGATCTTAAGAGAATCTTGGAAGTTAATAAGCTGAATGATTTAAAATTTTAGAAAGGATACTTGGGCAATAATGTGAAAGATGAAGCTGGAGATACACCAGCAAAGAGGCTGGGTCAATACTGCAAGAAAGTGTAGACTACATGACCAACATGCAGGGTTGGAGGAAAAGAGATGAGCTTGAAGATTGGAGTTGGGAAAAACGCCTGACCAGATTTGCTGTGCAAACAAGTGCACTAGACATCTGTACATTATTAGGTGATTGAAATTTGTTTAAAGATTACAAACCTTGTTTTGCTGAGGACAGACATAATTGTCACATGCAGTCTTGAATAAGCCCCAGAGTGACTTCAGAGTATAGGAAGAAGCAAGAAGAAAAGCCATGAAGAGGTGAACCAGGCAGAGGAAACGAGTTACTACAGGGGTAGGTCTTGTGTAGCCCTGTTGGCCTTGAACTCACAATCCTGAGTGCTAAGATCACAGGTGTACAACTTTACACCCAGCAAGGAAAGGAAGCATCATGGACGAAGTAAAATTTCAGAGAAATTTATAGTTAACCCCTGTTGAAATAACATGCTTAACAGAGTAGCTCAGATGCCCATGAGATAGCTTCATGACTAGGTCTTTAAGGATTTTCTCAAAACCAGACCTCAGTGAGGATCAGATGCAGAGTAATAAGAGGTGCAGTTTAAAATAGATATCTAAGTCCAAGAGAATGGAGATCTATTGAAGTATTTTTTAAACTATATTTTGAAATACTTATAGATTGATAGGAAGTTATAGAAAGTGCAGACATTACTATGTACCCTTCACATAGTTTGTTCCATGGCAGTATCTTGCATAGCTAGTACAATATCAGAACCAGAAAACTGACATCATATGCAATCCATAGACCTTATTTACCCTTCCTCAGCTTCCTGTGTATTCACCTGTGTATGCCCACCCATGCAGTAGGGTTTATGGGTGGTTCTGATGCAATTTTCTCAAGTGTAAGTTTGTGGAAACCCTGTTGCTAAAATAGCAACTGTTTCTTCTCATTCATTCTTTTCTCCCTTTATATTCACATCTTTTTTTTTTTTTTTTACATTATTCTGAACCCTGGTAGACATTAATCCGTTCTCCATCTCTGTAATTTTGTCATGGTGATGATGTTATATAAATGAAATTATACCATATGTAACCTTCTGAAATTGGCTTTTTATTTATTTTATTTATTTATTTTTTTTTTACTGAGTTGAGCACAACTACCTTGAACTTCATTCAAGTTGCTGCATGTATTAATAGTTTGTTCCTTTATATTGCTGAGTAATATGCCATGGTATAGATATATCATGGTTTGTTTAACCATCATCCATTAAAAGGCATTTAAGTTGTTTCAAATTTCTATTACAAATAAAGCTGCTATGAACATTTGTATAAGTGCTTTTGTGTGGATATAGTTTTTATTTCTGAAATATTGAGTAAATAAGCTGGTATTTACTGTCTACCTCTGAAGAGGATGATGAAGTGTCAACTTAGATGAATTCCTTTAAAATTCAGTTTGCCAGGGCTGGTGAGATGGTTCAGTGGTTAAGAGCACTAGCTACTCTTCGAGAGGACCTGGGTTTCCAGCTCCCAGATGTCCCAGATGACAAATCAGAACTATGTAACTCCAGTGCTAGGGGATCTGATGTCTTCTGGGCTCCACAGGCAACAGGCACTCACAGTGTACAGACACATAGGCAGGCAAAAAACCCATACACATGAAAAGAAAATTTTTAAAAATCGAGTTTGCGAAAATGGATACACAAATGATAAATTGTCTTTCCATGTATTAGTTTTCTGTTGTCACAATAATTACCCCCCAAACAGCAGTGTAACACAACAGTACTTCTGTCTCGGATTCTGTAGGTCAGGAAGTTGAATGTGATTTAAATGGGTCCTATGAGTCTCTTCAGAAACTGCAGTCCAAAGGTTAGTTGGCATTGCTATCGTCTTATTGCTCAGATGTGGAAGGATAAGCTTCCAAGTTCACTCTTAAGATGTTTGGCAGTATCTCCTTCCTTATGAACAGTTGGAATAAAAGCCTCAGACTTTTGCTAGCTGTTTTTTGGAGCCCAGTCTGCCAGTTCCTTGCCAGAAGAGCCTCTGTAGCACATCTCACAGTAGGAGATTAGATGAGATTGGCTCATCTAAGTGGCAAGAAAAGCCATAGAGCATGCAAGAAAGCTGAAAAGTTAGTCCTACAACCTTATCTTGGAAGTGGCATAGTCCTCAGAAGGAAGACCCTAGGTCAAGTCCACACTTGAGGCAAGGAGATTTATACAACAGCATGAATCCCAGAGACAGGTTTTTTGGTTTGCTTTGGCAGTAGGATTTTTGTCTAATCAGGAGACAGAAGCCATGTAGTGGTTATATGGGACATACTTTTTTGAATACTAAATATTAAAGGAGTAACTAAGATAAAATATAGCACACTGTGGTTCAGGGAAGGGTCTCTAAGGACAAACTTGGGAAGAGGCCATTTTACAAGGCTGGTGTTCAAGACCTCAATGAAGATGCTATACTAGGCCTAGTAGGCAGAATATTGCTGGTTTACTCAGGCTAGTTGTTGGCAGGCAGAGAGCCATTCTCCAGGCCACAGGTGGATATGCAACCTGCAGAGGAAATTGGCACCAGGGTTCTCAGCAGGTCTTTGGAAGATGGAGGAGGGGAGCAGAAGGCTTTAAGACACCAGTTTTGCATTGAGAGAGTACTGGAAAATTCTTAGGTTGAAGTGCCCACAAGGGACCACACGTGCTAGATGCATGAATGGAGGAGTGCTCTACTGGATGTCCTTATGTCAACATCGCTGGCCTTCCATGTGGCTGCAGTAAAGCCTCAGGTGTCCCTCCAGTACCCTCTATTGAGAAAACCCCTCAGTGTCATTGCAGAGCGGGGAGAAATTTTTAACTCTGGCCATCATCAAAGAGTCCAGACTGAAGACTGAATTGGGAACTGAGGAAGGCAGTAAATTGATCAGCCAAAGAACTTTTTTTATAAGCTACCTAGCAATTCTCTACACTTGCTAAGGAAATTGAGTTCGTTACAGAAAACCTTCCAACAAAATGCCAGACCCATTCTTAAGTCAATTCTATTAAATACTTAGAAATAACACCAATTTTACAAAAGCTCTTAAAAAAGTGGAGGAGTTAACTTCCAACTAGTTTTATTAAACACATGTCTTTGTTAGGGTTTCTGTATGTGTGGTGAAGCACCATGACTAAAAGCAGCAGGGAGAAAAAGGTTTATCTTACAACTCTCAGGTCATTCCATCACCAAGGGAAGGTAGGGCAGGAACTCAAGGCAGCAACCTGGAAGCAGGAACTGAAGCAGAAGTCATGGAAGAGTGCTAACTGGCTTGCTTCTCAGGACTACCTGCTCAGAGGCACACCACCCAGAATGGGCTTGACTTTTCTACGTCAACCTCTGATTAAGAAAATGTCCCCACAGCCTTGCCCACAGGCCAGTCTCATATCCTTCCCAAATAATGTCTAGGTTTGTGTCAACAAACCAGGATACCAAAGTAACTCTGACAATAAAACCAGACAGTGACATTACCAAAACTTCTTTATAAACATAGATGTAAAAAGTTCTTAATATATCATATATATATATAAGGATTAGTATATAAACATACAAAATATATCAAGTCCAAACATGGCTTTTTTCAGAAATGCAAGATTGGTTTTGAATTTGAAAATCTGTAATTGAGCATATTAACAGAATAAGGCTTTTATATTCTGTTATAGGGTCCCTTAAATTTTTTTAAAAGACTTTAATTACATGTATGTGTATGTCTCTGTGTGGGTATGTTCATATGAGTACAGGCATCTGTGAAGGCCAGAAGAGGTGTCAGATTCCCTGGATTTGGTCTTACAAGTGGTTATGAGCTGCCTGGTGTGGGTGCTGGAAACTGAATTTTGGTCCACTGCAAGAGCAGTATGGGCTTTTAACCACTGAGACATCTCTCCAGCCCTAAGTCTCTTAAAATTTAATGGAGCTCCATTCTAATTGGTATATATAGAAATAAGAAAAACACAAATGTTCTTTTAAAAAAAGTTTTAAAGTTTCATTTTATGTGTTTAAGTGTTAAGCCTCAGTGTATGTATTGTGACAGTAGGTTCTGGAAACCAAGTCCAGGTCCTCTGCAAGAGCAACAGGTGCTCTTAACTGCCCAGCCATCTCTCTAGACCCACAAATGTTTGTTGGTTTTGTTTTTCAAGACGGTTTCTATTTGTAACAGCAGCCTGGCTGTCCCAGAACTCATTCTGTAGACCAGGCTGGCCTTGAATTCACAGCGATCCACCATGCCCATCTTCCACAAATTTTTTTTTTGTTTTTGTTTTTGTTTGTTTCTCTTTGTAGCCCTGGCTGTCATGGAACTTGCTTTGTAGACCAGGCTGGCCTTGAAAGCAAGCTTTTGTGAATTTTTTTCATGATTTAATCAGAAAGTTAATTGTTGCCTTAAGATAATACAACATCTAAAGAACATTTCACTTAAACCCATAGCAAAGATACCAGTTTAAGGTTGTTTATTCTAGATTCCAATTAAGAAAGACATTCAGCCGGGCGGTGGTGGCGCACGCCTTTAATCCCAGCACTTGGGAGGCAGAGCCAGGCGGATCTCTGTGAGTTCGAGGCCAGCCTGGGCTACCAAGTGAGTTCCAGGAAAGGCGCAAAGCTACACAGAGAAATCCTGTCTTGAAAAAACCAAAAAAAAAAAAAAAAAAAAAAAAGAAAGACATTCAGTCATAACCAATGGAACCTCTCTCACAATTAAAGAGAAGGGGAGGGGGGAAGCAGTGTGGGTGGGAGATGACCATGCCAGAGGATAGACTGGGTGTTTCAGACAGTACTAAGAATTTAATACAGTCTTATATCACTTAAAGCAGGACATACTCTGGTACACAAATTGTTAGGGGATTTCGGGGAACATACTATAGAAACTAAAAAGACTGTGAGTCACCAGGCAGTATAATCTTTATAAGACCACCATTATACATGCATGCAGTCCTTCATGCAGTCCTAAATTTACATAACAAAATAATCCAGGAAGACTTGCTATAAATGTATAAAGGAAGGTGGTCGGGTAGTGGTGTCCCATGCTTTTAATCCCAGCACTCAGGAGGAAGAAGCAGGTGGATCTCTATGAGTTTGATGCCAGTCTGGTCTACAGAGTGAGTTCCAGGACAGCCAGGGCTACACAGAAAAACCCTGTCTGGAAAAACCAACCAAACAAACAAAAAACAGCTGTTACTTTTTATGATGTTCGTATGTGTGTATATGCATGCTGGTGCATATAGAAATAGGTGTGCATGCATGTAGTAGCCAGAGGTTGACACTGGGTGTCTTCCTCAATCACTTTCTACTTTTTTTAAACGTTAAAAAAAAAAAAAAACCATATACTTACAGCTTACATGTCTGTATGAGTGTATATGCACGTGTGTGTGTAGTTTTTTTCTGAAGTTTTCTTCTTTCATTGTCATAACAAATGACTGCATTTTGTTAGCTTCAAACAATACAAATTTTTTATTTCACAGTTTCCACAGGGCTGAAATTTTAAGGTGTCTGTGGGCCTACATTCCTGTCTGGAGCCTCTGAGGAAGAATCCACCTCTACACTCGTTTTGCTCCAGAGAATTCAGCTCCTTGCTGTATGTCTCAAGTCCCCATCTTCTTGCAGGCCACCAGCCTCGAGGTTCTTTGTTTATTTAGACTGTCCACATTCTTTCTCACTTAGTTCCCTTTTCATATTCAGACCAGGAACTGAAACGTTGAATTCCTTATATACTTCAATGCTTTCTGGCTTCTGCCATGCCAGAAAACAAACAAACAAACAAACAAACAAACAAAACACCTTTGTAAAAACATTCTACAAGGTTACTTGATTAGTTACAATGTTATGGCTGTAGAGAGTTGAAATGTTGTAGATCCAGAACCAAATAATCTTGAGGGGTGTCTTTAACATCCTTAGTATCCATTCAGTGTCCACCTCTGTCAGACCTTACATCCTGTGGCAATCAGTGAAACTATTAGAAATCTATTAGCATAACCCTAGCTTCCACCATTCCAAAAGCAATGCATGTCATCGGATAGTGTCTGAAACCTGCAGCGGAGATTTCTTTGCGTTACTCAAACCTGCCTACCTGATGTACCCACCAATATATTAGAAAAGTGTCTTCATTGATGATTTTGTTGCTGTTCTGTAACTATACAGTCTTCATGAACCTGTTGAACATGGTCTTGGTGGTGGCCTGAATCCTGGGTCATGGTCACTCATGTTTGGCTCCAGAATAAACTCTCTTCTTTTTTTTTTTTTGTTTTTGTTTTTTTTTTTTTTTTTTTTTTTTTTGTTTTTCGTTTTTTGAGACAGGGTTTCTCTGTGTAGCTTTGCGCCTTTCCTGGAACTCACTTGGTAGCCCAGGCTGGCCTCGAACTCACAGAGATCCGCCGGCCTCTGCCTCCCGAGTGCTGGGATTAAAGGCGTGCGCCACCACCGCCCGGCAAACTCTCTTCTTATTCCCTTTGAAGTGAGAATTGTATTTTGGACAAAATAAAGGGTAATTTATTTATTTTGAAGTCAAATGATTAGCAACCTTAATTATATCTGCAAAGTCCAACATTTAGCAGTGGGTTATCTCATCACATAACTGTAAAAGGTTCTGTTCTGGTGCCACATTTTGTTCTGGTCTATTGTCAATAGACAAAAGTGATGGGAAAGCCATTATTAGCAACAAGCCATTGAGTTGGAAGATGAAGGACTTTTATTCCAAATTCCTCCTTGTCGGGGTCACAGGTGCAGAGGCTATATGTGGCTTCTGAGGAGTCTAAATTCAGTCATAGCTAGGTGGGCACTCTTGCAATAATCAATCCTCTCAATATGGCCTCAATGCTGTCCACAGGTCATCAGACTCTCCAGACTTGCCCATTCATTCCTGATTTCTATAAGCCGGAAGGAAGATGACAGATTAGAAGGCCACTTGAGTGATGGTGATCTCTGATTCCCCACCCCCAACCCCTACAATCTTCTTTTCAAGCTGACTTTATCAGTTAATTATTTGGAGTGTGAACTGGGGAGTAAGACAAAAGCTGTAGTGAAAAAATAGGCTTGCTAGCCGAGGGGCAGCCTTTAATCCCAGCACTCAGGAGGCAGAGGCTGGGGGATCCCTGTGAGTTCCAGGGCAGCCTGGTTTACAGAGCCAGTTCCAGGACAGATTCCAAAGTTACACAGAGAAACCTTGTCTTGAAAACCAAAATAATCAAACAATTATTAATTAATTAGGCTTGCTAAGTGCTGAGTGGGAACAAGCTAACCTATTCATTGGCTACATTCATTTGCTTTCTCTTGTGGGCCTTCATCAGAGTCTCTGCTTTGCATCTCTCTTGAAAGGTTCTTGTCTACTTCCTCCACACACTTCTACAGCAGAGACCTCAGCTTACACATGACCTTGAAACTAAGCTGCAGGTCCTCAAAGCAGCAGATGGTCTGCTTGGTTAACATCTTTCCAAAGAGAACATCCTGAATAAGCCACAGGTCCCCTTTGAGTTTCTCTCCACTCCAGCTCCTACCTGGCCCTCAAGCTGGAAGTCTCCAGGCCCACACCAACCTGAGCTCCACAGTATGTCATCCCTCTACAGAACTCATATTGCAGGGGTAGTGGTGGAAGTGAGGTGGCCTGGGGAGATCTCTTGCATTCCTGAGCCTGGCCCAACCCCCAGCCTAATCCTGGGTCAACTGGGTGGACTTTGGAAGTTTAGCTAGGCCTGAGGGTCCATCACCCCCACGACCCAGTGGGAGCAAGAATGTGACATTCTAAAGTGTCTTGTCATGGAGAAGGTGGGTACCTCAAGCCATACTCTGATAGAAGAAGGCCTGTTTTTAAAACTCTTGTAGGCCGGGCAGTGGTGGCGCACGCCTTTAATCCCAGCACTTGGGAGGCAGAGCCAGGCGGATCTCTGTGAGTTCGAGGCCAGCCTGGACTACCAAGTGAGTCCCAGGAAAGGCGCAAAGCTACACAGAGAAACCCTGTCTCGAAAAACCAAAAAAAAATAAAAAATAAAAAAAAAAAAACTCTTGTAAATTTAAGTCATCTGAAAAAAAAAAAAAAAAAAAAAAAAAAAAGAAAACCAGGTGTAAGCAGCTTCTTTTGAATGAAGTGATGGTAAATCTTCATGGCCAACTTGAAGCATGTCTCAGTCTGTCTGTGAGGGTATTTTCATAGATCGTTAGCTGAGCATGATGGCAACGTCCTACGGGCTAGGGCCCAGATGGAATAAAAACCTTAAACACCAGACGGCCATATCTGCCCTGCCATGATGGTCTGAACCTTCTGAAATTATGAACCAAAACAAAGAATTCTTCTCTAGATATTTTGATCACAGTGACACTAATAGAAATGGATAAGAATCCTTACAAGGCCGGAGAGAGGGCTCTGGTCAAGAGTGCATACTGCTCTTTTAGAGGACCTAGGTTTGGTTCCCAGAACTCAAGTCAGACAGCTCACAATCATTTTCTAACTCTAGCTCCAGGAGATCTGACACTCAGGCCACTATGGGCACTGCATTAATGCATACAAACCCATATTCAAACGTGCATACACAATAAAATTACATTTACATATATTTTCTAAGTTTCTCTTCTTTCTCTTGAGTTTTATTGATTCCTGTATCGACTGCTTTCTTTCACATAAATTTTCTTAAGCTTTTCAGTTGCCTTTTTCAAATAATATAGTGACAACCAACCTTTTCTAACTTCTTAGTCATGTAAAAATTGTGACTTAAATAGTGTCCCCCATTGAATGTGGGCTGAACTCATTGGCTCACTTTCCCAAACCCATTGTTGGGGCTTGAATCCAGGGACATAAGCATCCTAGGCAAATAATAGTAGGTCACTTACAAGGTTGGATTATAAAAGCATGGCTTAGATCTTAGTTGCTGGGTTTTTTTTCAGTTATTGTTTTCTTTTTTGTTTGTTTGTTTCTCGAGACAAGTTTTCTCTGTGTAGCTTAGGAGCTTGTCCTGGAACTCACTCTGTAGACCAGGCTAGCCTTGAACTCACAGAGATCCACCTGCCAGTGCCTCCCCAGTGCTGGGATTAAAGGCGTGTGCCACTACCACCTGGCTAGTTTTTTTTTTTTTTAATTTTAAATATGTGTATATGTGTATGTCTGAGGGTAGGTTTGTGAATGTTGAATGCAGTGCCCATGGGCCCAGAAGAGGGCATCAGATCTGGAGCTGGAGTTACAGGCAGCTGTATGGATCCTGGGAACAGAATTCAGTTCTTTGCAAGAAGAGTATATGCTCTTAAAACCTCTGTGCTATGCCTTTAATCCCAGCACTCAGGAGGCAGAGGCAGGTGGATCTCTCTGAGTTCAAGCACAGCCTGGTCTATAGATTGAGTTCCAGGATAACCAGAGCTGCTATACAGAGAAAAACCCTGTCTCGAAAAAACCAAAACCAACTAACCAACCAAACAAACAAATAAACAACAACAACAAAAAACCTCTGTGCTACCTCTTCAGCTCCTCCATTTTAGTTGTGGACTTTATTCTCCTTAAATAGTTAAAAGTGTGTGTGTGTGTGTGTGTGTGTGTGTGTGTGTGTGTGTGTGTGTTCACAATATGCCTTGGACTCAGTTCTCTCCTTTGACTATGTGGGTCTAGAATCAAACCCTAGTTGTCAGGCTTGGTGGCAAGAGCCCTACCCACTGAACCATCTTGCTGGTCCTCTTCTCTTTCTTCCTCTCCCTCTTCCTCTTTTTCTTCTATCTCCTTCTATAAATGCAGTGCATGTGGGTATACACACACACACACACACACACCCCAGCAGCCAGGCACAAGACTATGAGGCCAGGCTTGTGGTGCATACCTGTAATTCCAGTACTTGGAAGGTCAGCCAGGGACACAGAATGAGGCTCCTGTCTCAAAAAAAGACCCAAAACCCAAACAATACCTCCCCGCAAAAACTCCAAAATAAGAAACCTCAAATCAAACAAACCAAAAACAAAACAAACAGAGCTGGGGAAATGGCTCAGCAGCTAACGCGCTTGTGCTGCTCAACTATAAGGATCTGAGTTCAGATCTCAGAATGCTGGGTGGCCCACCTGTATAATTCCAGTCCTTGGAAGGTGGAGATGGGATCCTTGCAAAAGCTGGTTAGTTTAAACTGGCTGTATCAGGAGCTCCAGGTTCCACGAGAGACCTTGTCTGAATAGTTTCAGTAAAGAGTGATTGGAGGACCCTAGAAATCAACCTTCAGTCTTAATGTGCACACACATACCACACACAAGGGAAAATAAGCTTATGGGGAAACCCATGGTTAAGCCATCAAATCAGCCATCAACCATGAGTACCAGCTTGATAGTGACTTTCTGCTCTGTTGCCCTGTTGCCCCACCCCAGCTGATGCTCCAGTGAGTTTGACTTCAGTATCGTAGAGACCTTGAGCAAAGGCAGCTAGCAAGCAAGACATGCCTAGATTCCTGAGCCACATAACTCTGCAATCATGTTTTTTGTTTTCTTTGGATGTTACTAGGGTATTGTATTACAGCAATGACTAATAGCTACACTTACATTTCTTGGAAGTGTAAAGAAATCCAAGGGAAATATTTTTATAAAGAAAAAAATATTGGAGGCTGGATAGATGGCTAAGAGGTTAAGATCCTAGGTCCTGAGTTCAATTCCCAACAACCACATGGTGGCTCACAACCATCTATAATGAGATCTGGTGCTCCCTTCTGGCATGTGTATATAAAATAAATAAACAAATCTTTAAAAGAAGAAAAATACTGGACTAATAATACAAATGATAACCCAATTGTTTTCTAATATATTTATGTCTCACTTGTTACATGATTTTTTAAGGCTCAGAACTAAATTTTGACTATGTTTCTCACACACTCAGTGGTCTTTTATCATCCTCTCAATATCAGTGTAATGTGAATTTGAGATATTTTTAACATTTTCAACGTCTTAAATCTTTAAGCAGGCAAGGTAGGTAGCTCATACCTGTAATCCTCGCACCTGAGAAGCTGAGGCAGGACGTTTACTGTGAGTTTCAGGCCAGCTGAGGCTACAATGTGAGACACTGTCTCGAAACACGAAACAACGGATCTTTCTGTGACTAACATTTTTTTATTTTGTTTTCAAGACAAGGTTTCTCTGTGTAGCTTTGGAGCCTGTCCTGGATCTCACTCTGTAGGCCAGGCTGGCCTTGAACTCAAAGAGATCTGCCTGCCTCTGCCTCCTCAAGTCCTGGGATTAAAGGCCACCACGCCCGGCACTTTCTATATTTTTTTTTCTGTACAGGACTGCATCCCATTGAATAGGTCTTCCCACCTCACTTAACCTAGCCAGATGACCCTTACCGCATGTCTGAAGGCCTTGCTCTTTAGTGACGCTTCATTCTGTCACATTGATATCAGTCTGAACCAAATCTCAGTGACGTGCACTAGGATTATTACCACAAGTGCAAGCTCCCCACTCAAAATGTGCAGTGGATATATTTCTTTGTGACCCAAATTTGACAAGGAACTCAATATCACAATTCCCAATGATTATAATTTCATCTTCCAAGCCAGGGTAGTGCACACTTTTAATCCCAGCACTGGGGAGGCAAAGGCAGGTTCAAGGTCATAGTGATCTACAAATTTATTCATTTACCAAAATAGTATTATATAATAACAGTCCACTTTTAACCCATCAGACAAGGAGCAAATACATCATTTAAAACTACTGACCTTCACTGGGTATTGGTGGCGCATGCCTAGCACTCAGGAGGCAGAGGCAGGTAGATCTTTGTGAGTCTGAGGCCGGCCTGGTCTACAAAGAGTTTCAAGACAGCCAGAGCTGTTACACAAAGAAAACTAGTCTCGAAACACACACACACACACACACACACACACACACACACACACACCAAAAAAAAAAAACCAAAAAAAAACCCACCCACCACCACCACCACCAAACAAACAACAAAAATCTGACCTTCATAATCACATGGACCAATTCCTCATCATTTATATCTCTATATATGGATGGATGTGTCTGTCTATCCATCTATCCTTCCTACTGGTTCTTTTTATCTGAAGAATTCTAACCAATAGTGAAAAAAACTGACTAGGAAAATAGCAGAGCTATTTCAAAATAGAGGTGCTTACAATATAAATAAACAACTATCATTATTTTCCTTAACAACTTGAGCCACTCTGAAAGGCCAACTTCCTCACCCTATAATGACTGCTTTCCAACCTACCTCCTTGTCAGTTTCTCACAGACTCATCTTGGTTTCTCAACATTTCACTTTCCCCACCTCTTTTATAAATCAGTAAGTTTTTAAACCTTTGTTGACATACATCTATTCTTCATTCGAGTAAATGTTTGAATGTAAATAATTCACCACCTCCATCTTATTTGGAAAGAGCCTCCCCCTCCCCAGTGTGTGTGTGTGTGTGTGTGTGTGTGTGTGTGTGTGTGTGTGTGTGTGTCTGTGAGTGGGCTGGAGGATGCTGTGTCTGAAAGAGCCTCCCCCTCCCCAGTGTGTGTGTGTGTGTGTGTGTGTGTGTGTGTGTGTGTCTGTGAGTGGGCTGGAGGATGCTGTGTCTGATAGCCTGATTAGCTTCTAAAGAAAATGTGCATGTAGACAAATTTGCAGTAACATTTAGGTGATCCTGGAACCATAAATTGTGAACCTCCTTTTTCAAATTAAGAACCCTATTTTGAACAGTATTTTATATAAACCTAGCATATTTTATATGATTTAATTTGTGTACGGTTTTTAATGAGAAATTGCACAGTTGTGTATTGGACATCCCAACTAAGGCTCACAGTTCGAAATCATGTTAACAAAGGTTTAACAAAACTTTGCATAGTTTTTTTGACCTCTTTATCTAGAAATTTCAAAGGTTATTACCGTGCATAACTGCAGTAAATTATGTAAATTATTGATTTAACAATTGTTTAACTAATATTAGTTGATAGGAGTTATTCAAATTTCTTTAGTTGTCTATGCCCTTTTCCTGTCCAGTAATCCAGTTCAGATGTCAGAAAGCTTTTGGTTGTTAAGGGCTTGGATTTGTAGTTTTTAAGTTTTAATTTCTATTCTTTGGGTTACTTATTCTTGAAGAAATTAATGTTTTGTTGTTGTTTTTTTGTTTTTGAAACAGTATTTATCTGTGTAACAGCCCTGGCTGTTCTGGAACTCTCTTTGTAGACCAGGCTGGCCTCGAACTCACAGAGACCCCCCCCCCCCCCCCCCCCCCCCCCCGCCAAGGGCTGGGATTAAAGGCATGCAGCACCACTGCCCAGCTGAAATTAATGCTTTTGAGCCATTTCTTCGCCTTTTTTCTTTTTTCTTTTTTGGTTTTTCGAGACAGAGTTTCTCTATGTAGCTTTGGAGCCTGTCCTGGAACTCACTTGGTAGCCCAGGCTGGCCTCGAACTCACAGAGATCCGCCTGGCTCTGCCTTCCCGAGTGCTGGGATTAAAGGCCTGCGCCACCACCGCCCGGCTCATTTCTTCGTTTTAATAGTCATGATTTTAAAAACAAAAACAAACAAGAAAATGCATTTAGAACTTCTTTCGAAACTTGGAAGTTGATAACATTTTCTTATTATACAAAGTTGGAAATTCATAGTTCAAACCTAATCTCGAAGTGTTTTGTCCTAACATAGGACCGGTAGCTTCTCCTCAGACGCCGGGATAAGCTTCTTGTGATTGGGCAGCGTGCGTCCGTCATGACGCCGGAAGGCCACCTGATTGGTCCGCACCGTCCACTCTCGGCGGCTTTTCTCTCGCCAAGGCCTTCAGCCACTTCTCTTTCTCTAAGCGAGCCTTCCTTGCTGGTGGCTGGAGCTGCTAGTCCGGAGGGAACGGACTGAGCGAGGCGAGGTAACTGCACAGGCGTCAGCGCGGGGAGCGGCCGGCCTGGACCTGGGTGGGGCAGGGCTGCACCCGGGCGCGAACTACTGTGCATCCGGGCCCCTCGAGACTCGGCGCGCCCCCATCAGACGGCTCTTCTAACTGCGCCCCTCCCCAGCCCCATCTTCACACTGCCCCGCCTCCTCCCCGCCCTCCTCGCAGCTCCTCTTCCCTGGCCCCGCCCTCCTCGCGGCTCCTCTTCCCTGGCCCCGCCCTCCTCAGGCACCCCGCCCCCATGTGGCTCCGCCTTCTCTGCCCCTTCCTCCCCGCTCTGCTTTGCTCAGCTTTGCTTCCCAGCTGTCGTGTCCTAAGCTTCGCCCGCCCTCCTCTGCTCCCCCGCCCCCCAGCCCTGCCCTCTTCACTGACCTACCTTCTTTGATACCCCTCCCAACTCTGCCCTCCTCCTCCCTGCCTCTTCTGCAAGCCTTTCTCTGGCCCTGCTCATCTCACTGCCTTCTGTCTCCTTAGCCATGCCCTCTTCCTGGCCCTCCACCTCAAGCTTACTGTCCCCACCTAAGGTTTTACCTTCTGCTCTGCGCATAGCAGTTCTCTCTGCCAGAATGCAGGCCTTCCTCACCTCAGCAGCTCAGCCTCTCAGCACACTACTCTTCTGATCCATTGCACACATCTGATCTCTCAGGGACTGAGTTGTGCCCCTCTGGTGCATCCCTGTCAAAGAGGGTGGTTGTTTTTTTTTTTTAAGTTTTCGTCCCTTCAGCCTGCACAGTACTCTGTCTTGACTATTGGATTTCTGCTCTGTGGGAGAGAGGCACATTGTAGTAGTGTAAAAGCCACGTGTTAAGTCTCTCCTGAAGCATGGTGTTTGTATGCTTAAAGGAAGTGCTGCTTTGTATTCTTTTTTCATCCTTTCTTTCCTTTTTTTTTTGTGTGTGTGTGTGTGAGTGTGTGTGTGTGTGTGTGGGGGGGGGTTACGAGACTGAGTTTCTCTATGTAGCTCTGACTGTCCTGGAATTCCCACTGTAGACCAGGCTGGCCTTGAACTCACAGAGATCTGCCTGCTTCTGCCTCCTGAGTGCTGGGATTACAGGTGTGTGCCATCATGTCCAAAGTATTCTTTTTTTCTAGTCATTACTGCTGGGTCCTCAAACAGACTTTTAAAGAGCTGAACTATACTGTTTCCCCAAAATAGCTGGATCCTAGGTGTTCTTTAAACATTTGGTTATTGTTTAGATCTTATCGTGGAGACTTGCTTTAGCTGGTCAGAATTGGTCCAGCTTGAGACGTATATCCAGGCTTAGTGAGGCAGAGGAGTGAACGACTATACCCTTGGTGGTCCCTTTTGACGTTATCCCTGAGGACTTTTCTCTGGTTTGTTAGCTAGCAGTCTTAAAACTAAAAGCATGTGTGAATAGAAACCACTGTGCTCTTACCCAGTGCACACGATTAGACAGGAACACGGCTCTCAGGGGATGTGTTAGCAGAACCTGTTGCTGAGCTTGGGAAAGAAGTGTCCCTTACCTAAACCTTAGTTTTGCCTTCTATAACAGAAGCCTGTAATATGTAAATGTAAACCGTGGCATAGAGCCAGGGTTAGGGTTTGTTGAGATTCTGCTGATGAGAACACTTTAGATTCCTGTGAGTTAACGGATGTCAGCATGAGTGCACCTTGTGTGGTTCAGATTCATGTCCTTGCTCAAGCTGGGAAGAAATCCCTGATACATTGCCGTCTTAGGAACCATGACAACCCTGGATGATAAACTGCTGGGGGAGAAACTGCAGTACTACTACAGCACCAGCGAGGATGAGGACAGTGACCATGAAGACAGAGACAGAGGCAGTGGAGCCCCGGCCAGCAGCTCCACACCTGCGGAGGCTGAGCTGGCAGGCGAAGGCATTTCAGTCAATACAGGTACTGGAAAGCTTCATGCTGTGGAAACTGACACAAAATGGGCCTGTAAAGTGTGCATCCACTAGAAACTTCTGCTCTCCTTTGTCCAACTCCAATCCCACTTCAGAGACAACTCAGTGTTTTCGTTCATTGTGCTTGCTTCCATCACTTCCTCTGTGCAGCGCAAATCTGTGTGCATGGCAGCATGGCAGGGAACAGGCTGGACTGGGTTTCAGAACCCGTAAGTCATACATGGGAGTAGACTGGTCGGATTAATTCCTAGAAATGGCATATGTACACTATTCGTTTTTTAAATTAAAATCTTTTATTATTGTATGTCTGTGTATGGTCCGTGTGCATGGGCACATGTCCCAGAGTGCCAGTATGGAGATAAGAGGATAGCTTTTTGGAGTTGGTTCTTCCACCTTTGCAGTTAAATCCCAGGAAGTTTCCTGAGGTTCCAGGCTCGGACTGCAGGTCCTTCCCTGCTGAGCCACCTCAGTGGCTCTTACACTGTGGTGTATTGTTTTTAGTTTTTAACTTTGTATTTCTGGGAGTTGAACTGAGGCCTTTGTTCATGTTATGCAAGTGCTCTACCACTGAGCTACACCCCCAGTCCACTCTAAGTTGAGGTGCTGCTTAAGAGTACAGAAAGCAGTACAGTATTTTTCCTTCCACTTTTTCCCTTCTGTGTTAATAACTTTCTAGATTGGTGCCTTCTTCTTGGATAAGAAATAGCCATTTTTGTTTTCTTTTTAGAGATGAGAGTCTCACTGTGTTGCCCAGGCTGGCCTTGAACTCCTGAACTCAAATGATCCTCCATCCTCAGCTTCTCTAGTAGGGATTTCTGGCATACTCCTAGCATGTACACTATGCCCAGCTTGTCATTGTCTTTGTTTTTGTTTGTTCTTCCCTAATATATTTGGAGTATCATTCATATCAAGAAATGTAGAATTTTCTTATCCTGCCCCATCTTACCTTTTGGTGCTGCAGATCAAATCCAGGGCATTGTGAGTGCTTGGTTAGTATTCTGTAAGCTGAACTACATTCCCAGACTTGATTTTTGGAGGAAGGATCTTATTATAACTCAGGCTGACCGTGAACATGTGATCTTCCTGTTCGTGTGGAACGCTTGCATTGCAGACATGGGCCACCAAGCTCTGTCTAGAATTACCTTCCCTTCCTAAATGTGTCTTTATTTACCTTCACTTTGTACAATGTTGGGTATTAGGCTGGCCATTTAATTCTTGCAAACTATGCTGTAGTAAACCTCATTGTATGTAGAACATTCTGCCCTGTGTAAGGGTGTACGGAGGCTCCTGTTGTGTCATAGATAGAGCAAGCCTCATACAGATGTAAGTTCCTGTTTACAGGTGTCAGCCTCTCGGTTTGTTTGCCCTCCTCAGGTCCGAAAGGTGTCATCAATGACTGGCGCCGCTTCAAGCAGCTGGAGACAGAGCAGAGGGAGGAGCAGTGCCGGGAGATGGAGCAGCTGATCAAAAAGCTGTCTATGACCTGCAGGTCCCATCTGGACGAAGAGGAGGAGCAACAGAAACAGAAGGACCTCCAGGAGAAAATCAGTGGGAAGGTAATGGCATCTCCAGACACTTCCCAGGCTGGTAGAAGTAGGCTTGGTGATTCAGGAAGGGGAGGAAGCTGGATTTGACTTGCAGTGCAGGGCAAAGGGGAGAGTCCTGTCATAACTCAGGTGCATCTGGGCTTGGTCTTAGCTCAGCATTGGCTAAATAAGGTCATTACCTTTCTCTTCCCAGGGTTCTGCAGGTCAAATATCCATCTTAGGGACTGGCCTGTTGAAAGTGTGGAGTATATCTTATTTTCTTAATCATACTCATGAGCATTTATTTTGTGGAAGCAGTACAGAAGAACAGACATTCTAGGAAATATTTGAGCCCAGGTCTCTGACACCTCCTTATCAGTATTAAAGTTCTTTCTTGTCCCCTCTGACCAAGGAAGAAATGTCCAGGAGTGCCTAAGATCAATTAGCTGTGGCTTAAAGCTAAAAATATCAAGCACAGGGCCAGTGAAGAGGCTCAGTGGGGAAAGGTGCTTGCTGTGCAAGCTAGTGACCTGAGTTTAATCCCCAGAACCCATGTAAAGGTGGGAGGAGAGAACCAGATCTACTGAGCTGTCCTCTGACCTCTACCTGCATACTATAGCACATGCACCCACACTTTTAAATGTGTGTGCACATGCATTCATTGCACATGTATGTATATACACACACAATGATCGTAAATTGACATTTAAAAATATCAGCCAACATGAAGGTACAGATAAAGCATTAAGCCAAGAGTTTATCATTTGACTGGGGAATGATTTCAAGACATAAAACCTAGACAAAAGCTGTATCAGCTAAAAGACCCAGTTAGGTTGGCCAGGCAAGACAGCCTCAGGTTAGAGTGGTGGAAAGAAGATTGGTAATAAGACAGAGTCCAGAGGGTGCTGATTAATTATGACACAGTGTTGACCCAGTGTTCCACACTGGTGTGGTCTCTGGTTACCACCCCTAGTCTATACAACATTAGGCAGAGATGACAGGCCAGGAGAAAGAAGATGTCTGTCAATTTGATGGTCTGGAGCAGTGACCTTTTCTCCTGGAAGCAGGGATCCCCTCCCCATCCTCCGTTTGGTGTAGTGGGCCAATTCTTTTCAGACAATCATATAGGATTGTGAGGTTAGGTTCTAGCCAATGGGGAAAAGACACAGCCACAACCTGAGTTAGAATAAAAAATGAATGCGAACAACTTGGAGGTGTTGGTGAGATTGCCCGACTGATCAACCCGCTCAGCTGAGATCCACTGCGGGGAGGTTTCAGAAGCCTACAGTCTGCAGTCTGAGGAAACAAGATTAGCTGAGGAGTTGACGAGTGAGCAAAACGTGACCTGAGAACACAAGAGAAAGAGCCGCCCAGCCACCGAACCAGATCACCAGAATCATAAGCCCACCCTACACTGACTGGGACCAGGTAAGGCCCCATCTCCGGTCCAGCAGACCAGGTCTCTATCCCCTATGCCCCAGCCATCAGAGCCCCAGGGACTAGACAGCTACCCTTCCTGTTCTCTCACCAAAAAAAAACCAGCCCATGTGAACCCAACAACCACTGGAGCCATAAGCCCACCCTGCTCCAATTGGGAACAACTGCTCCCCGAAACAGAACCCATTAACACTGACTGGACTAAGCTGCTCCTGGAGAAACAGAGCACAACAGCACCGATTCGACCAAGAGCTCCCAGTGGACCAAGACTAAAAATTAAAACAAGAGAGGCACCTCTAGACACAGACACTGCCTGCACCGAGCAGAGGAAGAGATGAGTAGACGCCAGTGCAAAAATACAGGCAACAACATAAAGACCTATATGACAACATCAGAACCTAGTGATTCTACACCTGCAAGACCTGAACATACCCAGGCAGAAGAAACAGAAGAAGTCAATCCTAAAAATGACCTTAAGAAGATGATAGAGGCCCTTAAAGAGGAAATGAAAAATTCCCTTAAAGAAATAGAAGAAAAAAAACAAAAAATGGGAAGAAATCAAAGAAAGCTAAGAAAAAGTAATTAAACAGATGAAGGAAACAGTTCAAGATTTGAAAAATGAAATTGAGACAATAAAGAAAACACAAGCTGGGCTGGAGAGATGGCTCAGAGGTTAAGAGCACTGCTTGCTCTTCCAAAGGTCCTGAGTTCAATTCCCAGCAACCACATGGTGGCTCACAACCATCTGTAATGAAATCTGGTGCCCTCTTCTGGCCTGCAGGGATATGTGCAGACAGAACACTGTATACATAATAAATAAATAAATCTTAAAAAAAAAAAAAAAAGAAAACACAAGCTGAGGGAATGCTGAAAACAGAAATCTTGACTAAACAAATAAACAAACAGGAACTACAGAAACAAGCATAACCAACCGAGTGCAAGAGATGGAACAGAGAATCTCTGACGTTGAAGACACAATAGAGAAAATAGATTCGTCAGTCAAAGAAAACACTAAAGCCAAAACATTCGTAACACAAAACGTCCAAGAAATTTGGGACACCATGAAAAGACCAAACCTAAGAATAATAGGGATAGAAGAAGGAGAAGAATACCAACTCAAAGGCACAGAAAATATATTCAACAAAATCATAGAAGAAAACTTTCCTAACCTAAAGAAATAAATACCTATGAAGATACAAGAAGCTTACAGAACACCAGATAGTCTGGATCCAAGAAGATGTCTGTCAGGAAAGCTGACTGTAGCACACTGTGCCTGCTGCTCACAGCCATTGAGCAGAGAGACCAGAATGAAGCAACAGTCATAAGATTGGAGAGATTCTGTCCCTGTCCTGTTGAGTGTAGTAGACCAGAACTGGAAGCTGTGTGCTTGGCAGAAATGAGGCTGGGAGTAAGTTAAGTATGACTTATAAAAGTGTTTGGAAACATGAGGAAATTTTTTTCTTTTATAAGACAGAGTCTCACTGTGCTGGCCTAGACTCACTATGTAGATCAGGCAGTAGATCACAGAGATCCACCTGCCTCTGCCTCCTACGTGCTGGGATTAAAGGTAGTATTGTTAACATTAATTAGAGACAAAAGCAGGTTACAAGATACCCACAGCTGCTGCTACAGAAGCAAGATACTACAGTCAGTTGACTAACAAATAAAAAAAAAAAGCTGGGCCTGGTAGTACATGGGAGGCTAAGATGGGGTATTGGTAGTTTGTGTACCAGGCCAGCCTGTTCTACATAGGGAAACCCTGTTTCAAAAACAAAGGAAAAAAACAAAACAAAACAAAAAAAAAAAACAAAGCGGAGAGCTGGCTCAGTGGTTAAGAGCATATGTTGTTCTTGCAGAGAACCTGGGTTTGATTTCTAGCACCTACATAGTGGTTCACAGCCATCTATAACTCTAGTTCCAGGAGATCTGGTACCCTCTTCTGATCTCCAAAGGCACCAAGCATTCATTTGGTATACATAGATACATGCAGGCAAAACACTTGTACATAAAATGAATAAATCTTAAAAAAAAAAAAGAAGAAAGAAAACATTTAGAGTTTGTGTCATGTGGATGTATGTGCAGAGCAGCAATGAGGTGTGTTCCTTTGGAAGATTAATGTGTTGTCTTTTTAAAAAGGAGAGTGACTAAAGGAACACTTGCCGAGACTGACAGAAAGAGTGTCCATCAGAGAACTGATACGTGATGCTGCTGCCTATTTTGGAATGAGAGGCAATATGGTATTGTAGTTGAAAACCTGAGTTTCTAAAATCCAGTTTAAGGGGCTAGAGAGATGGCTCAGTGGATAAGAATGGACACTGCTCTTACAGAGACCCCAGTGTGGTTCCTAGAACCCACATGGTGGGTTTAAACTGTATGTAACTCCAGCTCCTGGGAATCTGACACCCTTTTCTGAACTATGCAGGCACCTACTCTCACATGCACTACCCCCCCCACATATATACATATAATTAAAAATAATAAAAATAAATTTATTTATTTATTTATTTATTTATTTATTTATTTTGGTTTTTCGAGACAGGGTTTCTCTGTGTAGTTTTGCGCCTTTCCTGGAACTCGCTTTGGAGACCAGGCTGGCCTCGAACTCACAGAGATCCTCCTGGCTCTGCCTCCCAAGTGCTGGGACTAAAGGCGTGCGCCACCACCGCCCGGCAAAAATAAATTTTTTAAAAGTCCAGTTTGAATCCTAGTCTTGTACTTTATACTTGTGTGAATTTGTGCAAATAATGTAAAGTCTTGGGGTTAAACTTACATTTACAAAATGGAGTTATTAATGTTCTTCTTATGAGATTGAGAATTCAGTGATAGGTGAATTCAAGGGTAATGGCATGGGCATGTTGTCCTAATTACTTGGGAGGCCATGGCAGAGCTAGTTCAGACAACATAATAAGACCCTGTTTTAATGAGAGGTGGAAAAAAAAGACATTCCTGGGCCCCACATAGTAGCAAAGAACTAACTTCATAGGAGCACCATGGTATGGGCATGCCCCCTGAATGTAAATGTAATTTAAAAACTTTCAGGAGGGTCTGGAAAGATGACTCAGCTGTTAAATTGATTTTTGCAGAAGACTCAGGTTTGGTTCCCAGTACCCATATGGTGGCTTGAAACCTCTATAACTTCAGCTCCAGGGGGTCCAGTACCCTCTTCTGGCTTCCACAGGCACCAGCATGCACATGGTACACATGTAACACACCTCTAGACATAAAAAAAAAAAATTGTTTTTGTTTTTTTGTTTTTGTTTTTTGAGACAGGGTTTCTCTGTGTAGTTTTGGTTTTGGTGCCTGTCCTGGATCTCAGTCTGTAGCCCAGGCTGGCCTCGAACTCACAGAGATCTGCCTGGCTCTGCCTCCTGAGTGCTGGGATTAAAGGTGTGTACCACCACTGCCTGGCATAAAACATTTTAAAGGAGAGAGAAATGACATAATGTGCATAAGACATTAACATGGTGCCTCATGTATTCTCAGTACAGGGTGCATCTCCACAATGACTAAACTGTTCATGTCTGTCTTTGTTCACTGGCTGGTTTTCCTGCAGATGACTCTGAAGGAGTTTGCTACAATGGACAAGAACCTGGATGACGAAGAGTTTCTGCAGCAGTACCGGAAGCAGAGAATGGAAGAGATGCGGCAGCAGTTTCATAAAGGGCCTCAGTTTAAGCAAGTTTTTGAGATCCCCAGTGGAGAAGGGTTTTTAGACATGATTGATAAAGAACAGAAAAGCACCCTTATCATGGTTCATATTTATGAAGATGGCATCCCGGGGACCGAAGCCATGAATGGCTGCATGATCTGCCTTGCCACAGAGTACCCGGCTGTCAAATTCTGCCGAGTGAGGAGCTCAGTTATTGGGGCCAGCAGTCGTTTTACCCGGAATGCCCTTCCGGCTCTACTCATCTACAAGGCGGGTGAATTGATTGGCAATTTTGTTCGTGTCACTGACCAGCTGGGGGAAGATTTCTTTGCTGTAGACCTTGAAGCTTTCCTACAGGAATTTGGATTGCTCCCAGAAAAGGAAGTCTTGGTGCTGACATCTGTGCGAAACTCTGCCACATGTCACAGTGAAGACAGCGATCTGGAAATAGATTGAACTGATAATCTAGTTCCATAACTATCTCATTGTTTGGGCTGGAGGACACATGTCTGTATTTATTTCTGTCCTTCCTGCGTCTTCTGGCTTGACAGCTGTTCTTTGTAATCTCGTTTAGTATATGGAAAGTCAAGAAATTCTTAGATTAAATCAGAATGCTGACTCACTTTGTGGCTAGCAGTAAAGTGACTTTAAATTATATAAACAGGAAGCTAGGCTTTTGAGCTGTTTATTTTTCTAGCGTAACATCTTTGATACTGTTTCTAGTCAATATTGACATGACACCCTTGAAGGCAATGTCTTGAAAATTGTCTTCTGATGACCTCAGAGTTCTACCAGGTCTGAGAGTAGAATTCCCTAGTGAGTGTGTTATGTGCAATATAAATAGTGCATTTCCATAATCACTTGATTGAAAATCATGTTTACTTGTAATCAGACTTATAGCTCTATGTTTTTTTCTCTATACCCTTCTCCACCAGGGTCTGACTTAGAGACTCCATACAAGGTTGGGGATGTAGCTCAGTGGTGAACACTGACCTAGCATATACAGGGCCCCAAGAGATCTGATTCCCAGCGTTTTCAAAAGCAAACAAAACACAAGATTTCAGATGCCTGGGCTGCCATTAGCAGTGGCCGCTGCTGCGCGAGTCAGTGGTCCAGACCAGCATACTCAAGTATGAGCAGGAAGAATTGTTTTTGCTGACTGCTCTCATCATGCTGGAAGGCAGGCATCCTATTGATTGACACTGGTGTGGGTAGAGCTTGAAGCCTCAGTAGGAGGACCTTTCTATTTTGCTCATATCAGTGTCTATTCCTGTTACTTAACAAGGTAACTTCTTGTTTAACCTAGATTTTTTAAGAAAGCTTTTTTTTGCATATTAGAAAAAAAATTCATATTTAGTAGAGGAAAATAGGCCAAAATGCAGATGCAAAAATGGCTTAAAGATATATAATTCTACCACCTAAACACTATGCTTTGGTATATTACATATGTAGGTGTTTTTTATGTATACAGATGCTTTTGTTTATTTTTAAATGACATTGGGATCATTCTGAGCATACTGTCTGATCTTATGGTTAGCTACTAACATTTCAGAATTTTTTTCATATTAGTAAATACTCTTCTGTAACATTTTAATAGTCCATTGATAGATATACTGTAATCTGTTTGGTGGTAATTTTTTAGAAGGATGGCAAACTTTTTTTTATTATGAAAGCAACATGTTCATTGAGAACATATAATAAAAATTAAGCTGAAAAGATACTTAAAAGCCATAAAATTTCACTAGTAATAATTCCTGTCATCATTTTTTCTGATCTCTTTCTAGCTTTATGTATATGTGTGTATTTATAAAATTCATTGTCATTTGAGTTTTTGTTTCCTTTTGATTATTCCTTAAATTATATGTTCTAGTATCAGGGGAAATGAAATGTAACTTGGAAGTAAAATTAGCATTAATATTCACAGTTGAGCTTTTTGGTTGCTCAGAAACTAACAGTAAATTAGTCTTGAACATACCTGTTGGATTTAATCAACAAAAACAGTGTGTCGTTTTGCTAACTAAGGAGCTCATTGTGGAAGTCAAGAAAATCAGTAGGGGCAGAGATGACTGGTGTCAATGTTCTAGTTTATTTCTTTCCAGTCTTTTTTAAAAAAATTTTTAGTATTTTTAATAACATTGACAGTTACTGAATTCTGTAATAGTACATACTAAAATACTTTGGTATGTTGTAAAAGAATAAATCAGTGGCTTTATGATTCACCGTTTGAATAAACTGTACCATGTTGAGCCAGCCCCTGTGTTACATATTTAAATCACCAGCGTTTTGGTAAGGCACTTAACACCTTTGTGATTTGTACTGTGATTTGGATCACTCATAGTACAGATATCTAGAAAAGTCACTGGGAAAATGGGCAGGAACATTTAAAAAATTTTTTTCTTCACAAAATTATTTTTTGATAATTTTATACACTATTTTGATGATGTTCTTCCTCCCACTTCGCTGACCTCCTTTGTCCCCAATAGTTCCTCTTCTACTTTGATGTATTTTTGGTTTTGTTTTGCTTTTTGAGACAGGGTTCTTCTCTGTAGCCCTGACTGTCTAGGACCAGACTGGCCTCAAACTCACAGAGATCCACCTGTCTCTGCCTCCCAAGTACTGGCATTATTAAAGTTGTGCGCCACCATGCCCAGCTTATCTTTGGGTTAATGATCCACTGAATTTAGTTAGGGTTGTTTACATGAACATGAGTGAGGGGTTATTGACTGGATCATGGGCAACTTGCCAGAAACTACACTACTGAAGAAAATGTCTCCCTTCTCTCAGCAACCATTAACTGCCAATAGCTCCTTAGGAAGGGTTGGGGCCTCATGAGCTCCACTCCCATCCATGATCTAATTATTTTTTTCACAATTTCATATATATAAATTTGATCATATCCTCTATTATCTTCTCTCATTTCCTTCACCCTCCCACTGAATCCCTTCTTTGCAGTGAATTCCCTTCCTACTTTCATGTTGTGTGTGTGTGTGTGTGTGTGTGTGTGTGTGTGTGTGTGTACTTTCTATTGCATGTAATTGCTTACATGAACACGGGTGGGGGTGTTATTTGCTTGAGTAAGGCAACATAGTGGCTAATCCCCCCTACTTAGCAAACATTAACTACCTATATCTCCAGAGAGATGGGTAGGACTTCACCAGCCCCTCCCCTATCTATGATGGGATGTTGAAAGGCTCAGTTGTAGCTGAAATTTTCTCTGGTCCTTCCTTGCCCAGCAGTCTGGACAGATCTCTTCCACCTGAAGTCCCATAGCTGCTTATAATATAATTACTCAAAGGTGTATATTAATTACAAACTGTATGGCCTATGGCTCCAGTTTATATTAGCTAGCTCTTTCAACTTAATTCAACTCGTTCCTATTCATCTGTTTTGCCACATGGCTTCATGGCATTACCTGTTCCCTCACATCTTGCTTCTGGTGACAGCTCACAGCGTCTGCCGTGACTCCGCCTTTCTCCTCATATCTCTGCTTGGATTAGCTGCCTGCCTCTAAGCTGTCTTGCCATAGGCCAAAGCAGCTTTATTAATCAATGGGAACAACATATTCGCAGTGTACAGAAAGACATCCCACAGTACTCAGTCTTGGGCAGGTACTGTCACTTCATGGGTCCAACAGTCTGATGTGTCCAGAAGATAACAATTTACAACACTCCTTCCCATCTTCTAGCTCTTAAATTCTTTCTGCAATGTTTACTGAGCTTTGGAGGGGTTGATATGGATGTCCTGTTTAAGATAAACATTCAACAGCCACTCAGCATTTTGAGTAGTTACAAGTCTTCATTAACTGGTTTATTCTAGACAGGAGCTTCTCTGATCAAGGCTGAGAGCAGCAATAATCTATGGGTATAAACAAATAGTTATGAGGCAGTTTGGCAGCATGATCATTTAGCAAAGCAATGGTAGTTAGGGCCTGTGCCATCCCTGTCCTGGGCTTTTGACTAAATTTACAGTGCTAGGCTTAAATTCCTTCTGTGGAGTTGAGCCTCAAATTCAGTAAGAAAGTAGTTTGTTACCTCAATAACAGCCATGCCACTATTTCACGTGGGCACATCTTGGTTGGCTGTATTAATAATGTTACAGTTTGCTTTCTATTGCTATTATAAACACACCATAACTAAAAGCAACTTGGGGGAAAAAAGGGATTATTTCAGTTTACAGTTTACAATCTACCACTAAGGGAAGTCAAGGCAGGAACTCAAGACAGGAACCTGAAGGCAGGAACTGAAGTAGGAACACTGCTTACTGGTTTTCTCTCCATGATTTGTTCAGCCTGCTTTCTTATACAACTCAGGATCACCTTCCCAGGGGTGGCACCACCCATAGTGGCTGGGCCCTCCCACATTCATCATTAATAAGAAAATGCCGCATTGTCTTGTCTACATGTTGGTTGTTTTCACTCTTTTGAGGGACCCGCCACCCAGCTCCCAAATAAATTACACATAATTCTTAATTATGAATGCCTGGTCTTAGCTTGGCTTGTTTATTGCCAGCTTTCCTTAACTTTAATTATCCTGTCTACATTTTACCTCTGAGCTTTTCCCATTCTCTTACTTCTCTAAATCTTCCTCTTACTCTGTAGCTTGCTGTGTGCCTGAGTGGCTGGGCCCTGGAGTTCTCCTCCTTCTCTGGCTACTTCTTTCCTCCCAGATTTCTCCTTCTATATATTCTCTCTGCCTGCCAGCCCCACCTATCCTTTTTCCTGCCTTGTCATTGGCCGTTCAGTTCTTTATTAGATCATTAGGTGTTTTAGACAGGCACAGTAACACAGCTCCACAAAGTTAAACAAATGCAACATAAAAAAATAATACATCTTAAAATAATATTCCACAACACCTACAGGCCAATTTCATGTGGGCATTTTCTCAATTGAGGTTCTGCTTTCCCAGATGACTCCAACTCATGTTGTTACCAAACAAACAAATAACTAATTAGCACAAATTGCTTCCCTTCCAGAGCCTATGACCTCCTCAGCCATGGGCTTTTGGCTAGATTTGAAATAGTAGATATGAATTCCCTCCTGTGAAGTGGGCCTTAAATATAGTCAGTAAGAAGTTGGTTATAACGTAACAGTCTTATCTTCCAGGTCATTAGCATAGCATGCAGAGTCCCTAAATTAGAAAGATTACTGATAGCTTTTCTTCCCCAGCAAAGTGCATTTAAAAAAAAAAAAACAAAACAAACCTATTTTTGTTGGAATGAAAAAATGCAAACAGAATCTTGACTTTTAAGAACAGAATTCTAAAATAAAAGGAATAGGCATGTAATGGGGAACACGCTAGAATGCGGTCTCTTAATTGGGTGTAGCAAAAATAACATGGGTATTTTAGAGAATAAGAACACAAAAGCAATGTGGGAAGAAGGATTTATTTTGGCTCACAGTCTGAGGGATACAGTTCATTATAGTGGGGAGTCATGGCACCAGGTGGCTCTATTGGTAGCAGCATATAGCACTAGTCAGGGAAAAGAGAGACCTGAGCTAGGTCTGGAACCAGCCATTCCATGTCCTTATGGTGCCATATCTGCCAGATAAACCTCATATTAGAAGATCCCACAACCTCTCAAATAGTGTTGTTACAAGCTGGGAGTCAAGTGTTTGGACACAAGCCTGAGGGACATTTTTATATCCAAGCCATAACATTCCAGTCTACCCCCCACATAGGCCTATGGCCATCATTTTATTCTTTCATACATGTGTATTATGTATTCTGGTCCTCCCCTCCCAATTTCCTTTTCTTTCTCTAAAAACATTCCCCACCCCTGCTGTTATAAATCTCTTTCCCCTGTTTACTATTTTGGTTTTGTTTAGTGTCCCATAGATCCAAATCAGGGGCCCCCGTGTGATCCTGAATTTGGAATTACCCATCAGAGCCTAGTGGGCTCACCAATGGATATACAGCTGGATACCCGTCTTTCCGTCTACTGGACTGTGTGGCCAGCAGATCGGCAGCACATGGACCCATGAGTTCTGTGGTGGTTTGAATGAGAAATGACCCTCAAGCATTTGACCACTTGGCTCCCATTGGTGGAACTGTTTGGGGAGGGTAGGAGGTTTGACTTTGCTGGAGGAGGTGTGTCACTGGGGTAGGCCTGGCCTAGCTGCCTTGAGTTTTTTTTTTTCTCTCGAGACAGGGTTTCTCGGTAGCTTTGGAGCCTGTCCTGGACTAGCTCTGTAGACCAGGCTGGCCTCGAACTCACAGAGATCCACCTGCCTCTGTCTCCCCAGTGCTGGGATTACAGGCGTGCGCCACCACCGCCTGGCTGCCTTGAGGCTTTTTAAGGTTAGAGTCGTACGTAACTCCTGGGACACTGTGTGCCTTTTGGTTCCTGAGAGACTGATGCACACTCTCAGGCAGTGAAGACTTTAGGCTGCTTTATGTTTCTCTGTATGATTCCTTAGTAGTCAAGGAAGCATAGAAGCTTAACAGGACAATTGATCTTGGACATTAATCTTGTGTACTCAATATAGCTTGCAAACTTTGTTGTATCCTGGTAACTACAACTGTCTTGATCCCAGGTATTGACATTATCTTCTGTTTCTGATAAAGGTATAACAAATCTGATTGCTCTCAATAAAACAGCCACAACCTCAGTCTTGCTGTGGCCCCTCCAGCCCAAGCCTGGTTTAATTTCTTGCTGCCACATCAAGTAATAAAAGGCTTGGTAAGTATGCACAGGCTCTTACATTTTTACTTTTTTTTTTCTTTTGAGGCAGGATTTCTCTGTGTAGCCCTGGCTGTCCTGGAACTCACTTTATAGACCGTGCTGGCCTCGAACTCAGAGATCCACTTGCGTCTGTCTCCCAAGTGTGCGGCACTACTATGGCTAGGCTTGAGATCTTAAGATCTCACCCTACTTCTTGTTTGCCATTTCTTTCTACTTTGTGCTTGTGGTTAAAGATGCAAGCACCCAGCCTCCTGCTTCTGCTGCCCTGCTTCCCCACCATGATGGAATCCTGTCCCCCAGAACTGTGAGCCCTAATAAACTCTTTCTTCTATAAGTTACCTGAGTCATGTTGTTTTATCACAGAAACAAAAAAGTTGAGGGGGAAAAAAAGAGAAGCCGTCTCTTCCTACCCCATATCAGATTGTGAGGAAGGCCTGACTTCTGTGGACCCAGGGCCAGCGTGTACAGATGCTGTTGAGTTCATGGTTGCCTTGGCCATGTCATGTTAAAAGATGATATTTCTCAGCTCCTCTCACCATCTTCCAGCTCTTACATTTTTCCCACTTCTTCTTCCACAATATTTCCTGAGTCTTATGGGGGGAAGTTGTAAAAATGTCTCATCTGAAGCTGAGCCCTCAGTCACCCTTTATTCTCAGCATCTTGTACAACCAGTACATTTGGTCTCAGATCTAAGAATATTCTCAGGCCTCTTCTGAAGTTCGAGCAGGCTCCAAAAAACAAGTTTGTGTAGATTTCCAATGTACAATGACACAGAGTAACCATCCCTACTCCAAAGAGGGAAATGGGGACATAGCAAGAAAATACTAGACCAAACAAGACTGAACCCAGCATGGGAAAACCAATGTCAATGGTAGCATATCTGGCTTTGGGGGTGTGGTGGTATTGTCTTGTCTCCAAAAGGCTTGGGTAGTCCCACCCTCATGTGTGCTTGTAACACACACGACTCTCACTTGGGCTTGGTCCACTTGTTACTTGCAGTTTCCCTTGGTGACTGTCACATGTTCCTGGCATCTCCTGGTCTTCATCTTCACATCTTTATGTACAGCCACACTCATAAACTACATGCAGGAAATCTGACACTGGTACTGTAGTCCTATTGAGAAAAGTCTTTGCTTATACCCATGTCTTGAAGTGGTTTTTTTCCCCTCTACTAGTTTCAAAGTTTCAGGTTTGACCTTTAGAGTCATTGATCTATTTGGGTGGATATTTGAACAGGTGAGAGGTAGGAATCTAGTTTCAGTGTTCCACATCTTTAGCAACCATGAAAATACAAATCAAAGAGATTTCATCTTACCTTAAGCAGAATGGCTATCATTGAGAAAATAAAAGCAATGCCAAGTATGGTGCTTCGTACCTATAATCCTAGTACTTGGGAGCTAAGGTACAAACATTGCCATGGACAGCCTGGGCTACAGAATGAGACTGGTTTCTTTTTCTTTTTTTTTCTTTTTTTTAAAGAATAGGGCTCTGAAGTATCTCAGTAGGGCATTTAACACCAATGCCTGAGGACCTGAGTTTCATTCCTGTAGTCCACATAATAAAAGCAGAGAATCAGCTCCTGAAATTTGTCATCTGACCTTCATATGCATAACACACACACACACACACACACACACACACACACACACACACACGCACGCACACACATGCAACCACACAAAACCCCCCAAATGCTGGTGAGGATAATGGTTCTCTGGGCAAAGGATCCCTTATGTACTTCTGATGTGAAGGTAGACTAGTCCAACTACATAGAAATCAACATGGAGGTTCCTCAAAAACTAAAGGTAGACCTCCTATGTGACCCAGTCATGCTGCTCCTGGGTATATACATGAAGGAGTCAAAAGCAACATTAACAGAGACAGTCACGTGTTCATGTCTGTCATGGGACTATTCATAATAGTCAACTTATAGAATCTGCCTAGGTGCCTGTCAGTGGCTGAATAGATAAAGAATACATGGGTATGTGTGCATGAAGTATTAAATGGCTACAGAAGTATTAAATGGCTATAGAAGAGAACAAAAACGGTATCATTTTAAAGAAAATGGATGGAAGTAGGGGGGCATGATATTACACAAAATAAACCAGACTCAGAAGGACAAGTACCACATGTCCTGTCATATGTGGAATCATGACAGTGGGAGGAGGACTGAAAGTGAAAGGAAGTAGATGAGGATCTCAGTGGGGAGTGATAGGATGGATATAATCAATGTGCATGATGTGGGTGTCTGAAAACATGACATAACCCTTTATTTTGCATAATTAATACATGCCAGTAAAAATGGAAGACAAGAAACAGGTCTACTAGGAGGCATTTTTTTTTTTTCGAGACAGGGTTTCTCTGTGTAGCTTTGGAGCCTGTCCTGGATCTCACTCTGTAGACCAGGCTGGACTCGAACTCACAAAGATTCGCCTGGCACTGCCTCCCAAGTGCTGGGATTACAGGCGTGTGCCACCACCGCCTGGCTTAAAATTGTAATGGGTTTTATCACTTTTATTTTTTTAGATTTACTTATTATGTATGCAGTGTTCTGCTTGCATGTGTGCCTGCAAGCAAGAAGAGGGCACTAGATCACCATGTGGGTGCTGGGAATTGAACTCGGGACCTCTGGAAGAGCAGCCAGTGTTCTTAACCTCTAAGCAACCTCTCCAGCCAGAAGACATATTAAGAGTTATTGCAAGGATTTACCTTCTGCCCTTGTGGGGTTAGGTAAGTCAGACTCTCCAGTGGGCTGTCAAGAGAGTAGGCGTGGGCTCTGGAAATCACACTGCTGTCCAACAGAACAGAATTTCTTCACCTTATTGGAAACCTCTGTTCTTTTAAGGCCCTTTTAACAGATGAAATCAAATGTACTTTGTACTATCTAGGATGATTTCTTTTACTATAGAAATTTATGAATGTCAAATACTTTCATTTACCATCTAAATTAGTGTTTGATTGAAGAGTAGATTAGATATTTTGATCTGGGCCTTGTTTCTCTGCTTGTGTGTGGCATAGAACGAAAGGGTTAGAGTAGGATGGCCTTCCTTCCAGAGGAGAAATCTGGAGGAGCATTAGAGGTAGTTTGTGATAGACAAATATCTTTCCTTGCCCCAGTTTCATAACTAGAAGGACAATCCAGGGAAGTGTGCCTGGTCAGGCAGGCCTAAAATCCTAGCTACTCAGAAGGCAGAGACAGAAGGAGTCAAGTTGAAGACTGCCCTTGGCTACAAAGTGAGTTCAAAGCCAACTTGAACAACTTAGTGAAATACTATCTCAATGCAACTTTTTTTTCAAAGGACGTTGGAATGTAGCTCAGTAGTAAAGCACCTGCCTAGCATGTGTGAATTAGTCTTTTAGTCCAATACCAGGAGAGAGAGAGACAGAGACAGAGACAGAGAGAGAGAGAGAGTGAGAGAGACAGAGACAGAGACAGACAGAGACAGAGACAGACAGAGACAAACAGAGACAGACAGAGACAGACAGAGAGACAGAGAGACAGAGAGAGACATACAGAGATACGGAAAGAATCTGAGCTCTATTTGTTTTAGCTCCTTCCCTTCCTAACTTTTTTTTTTGGTTTATTGAGACAGAGTTTCTTTGTGTGGTCCTGGCAGTCCTGGCACTTGCTCTGTAGACCAAACTGGCCTCAAACTCAGAGATCCACCTGTGCCTGCATCCCGAGTGCTGGGATTAAAGGTGTGCAACACCACTGTCTGGCTTAACTAAGGTTAAAGAAACCCACAGTAATGAGCAGCTATATTGTGACAAATGCAGTCACCAAGACCACCTAGGCAAAGAAAGGAAGGGTTTGAAATCTCATAATAGGATGCCATTTGATAGCAAGATAACTCTTCTCTCTCCATGCTCTAGTTTTAAATTTTCTGAAATACAGGAAGTCAAGTAATATTCAGAATCATTAGTTTTTATCTTGGCACCTGAGACTGTCATACACCCACACCCACCCACACCCCCTCACACCCCCGTACTGAGAGAGAGAGAGAGAGAGAGAGAGAGAGAGAGAGAGAGAGAGAGAGAGAGAGAGAGAGAGAGAGAGCTGCACCACACAGGGTGATGGTGCTTCCTGAAGAGTCATGAACCATTTAACAAAAATCCCAGTACCTTGACTTGGGGGATCCACAAGAGACTCCTAAAACAGTTTAGACTTTTGCCATTGCCCTAGCTGTCTTCCAGAACTTGGAGGTAAGGCCCTATGGCCGAAGACAACACACACTTTAGATAAAGGACTTGGAGGAAGCAAACTGATCTTAAAGCGTCTTCCCTAAGGGCTGGCTTTCATCGTATTGGAAGCTGTGAAGAGAGAGGCGTAACTGATACTTTGACTCAGATGTAAAGTCTACAAAACTACAACAGTGACCAGTCAGCAAGATACCTCCAACAGTGTAGTGGTGGCACTTTTTTTTATCTTGGGGATAGACTAAGGCCAGCTCAATGGGAGGGAATTAATATGATTACTATAAACCTAGACAGCTACCTATGGCTGGAGAGGTCATAGACCGTAGAGAAGAGCCTACTGATGCCATTTTCTTAAACTAATATAATTTCTAATGGTATTGTAAATAATTATCCTTATAATCACAGATAAATGTAGCTCTCACCCTTTATCAAAGAAGCTTCTTTTTCCTCAGCAGATAGATTATTACAGAGATTTCCAATTGGTCCAAATGCTGGGAAAACATGACCACTGGAAGCCCAATCCCACCAGATACATCTATAACACAAACCCTACATTTAAGGCTTAGGAAAAATTGCAGAAGAGGAGGGAAGGATGTAAGAGTCAGCGTGCCAGGATACCTAGCTCCCTATTGTTCTTTAGACATAACAGGGAAACTGTACCTGTGTCAACAACTGTGACCAAGACCAAGGCCAGTATAATGACAACACCAGTTGACATACCAACATGGATGGGGCAAATTCCAAAGGTCTCATACCTGGATGAAGAGCTACAATTGGTCAATGGCTGCTGAGAGATGGAGAATCAGTTTTTTTCCGGGGACAAGATCCTGCATAGTTTGTCTAATCATTAAGTGGTCAGCCCTGGACATGTGTACATATAAGCAACGCTAAATGCACACAGAGGCTGTATATATGTAAGTGTGTAATAATACTAACTAAAGAATAGGTAAAGAATTTGGGAGGGGGGACATTGAAGTTGAAGAAGCAAGTGGGGTAGAAGTGATGTAGACACAGAATAGATGTGTAAAGTTATCAAAAAAAAAGAAAAATAAAAAAAGAAGGCATGAAGTTGGAAGGGGTCATGGGAGGAGTTGGAGGAGGGATTTGGAAGTAGATATGTTAAAGATACATTGTATACAAGTATAACATTTTTAAAGAAAAAAATGGAAACAACCTAGATGCCCTTCAACTGAAGAATGAATAAACAAAATGTGGTACATATACACAATGGAATACTACTCAGCAGAGAAAAACAATGACATCATGAGGTTTGCAAGCAAATGGATGGATCTAGAAAAAATCATTCTGAGTGAGGTAACCCAGACTCAGAAAGACAAACATGGTATGTACTCACTCATAGGAGGATACTAGATGTGGAACAAGGATGACTGGATTGCTACTCACATCACCAGGGAGGCTACCTAGAAAACAGGACCCCAAGAAAGACATGGGGATCGCCCAATGACGGAGAAATGGAAGAGATTGACATGAACAGCCTGGACATGATGGGGGGTAATGAAGGGCGAGGGTCGAGGGAAAGAGAGCTTGGGGAAGTGGGAGATCCCAGCTGGATCAACAACAGAGAGGGAGAACAAGGAATAGGAGACCATGGTAAATGAAGACCACATGAGAATAGGAAGAAGCAAAGTGCTAGAGAGGCCCACAGAAATCCACAAAGATACCTCCACAATAGACTGCTGGCAATGGTCAAGAGAAAGCCCAAACTGACCTACTCTGGTGATGGGATGGCCAAACACCCTAATTGTCATGCTAGAAACCCCATCCAATGACTGAGGGATCTGGATGCAGAGATCCACAGCTAAGCCCTGGGTGGAGCTCCGGGAGTCCAATTAGCGAGAAAGAGGAGGGTTTATATGAGCGAGAATTGTTGAGACCAAGGTTGGATAAAGCACAGGGACAAATAGCCAAATGAATGGAAACACATGAACTATGAACCAATGGCTGAGGGGTCCCCAACTTAATCAGGCCCTTTGAATGGGTGAGACAGTTGATTGGCTTGATCTGTTTGGGAGGCATCCAGACAGTGGGACTGGGTCCTGTGCTCATTGCATGAGTTGGCTGTTTGAAACCTGGGGCCTATGCAGGGTCGCTTGGCCTGGGAGGAGGGGACTGGACCTGCCTAGACTGAGTCTACCAGGTTGATCTCAGTTCTTGGGGGAGGCTTTGCCCTGGAGGAGGTGGGAATGGGGGGTGGGCTGGGGGGAAGGGGAGAGGGGCGGGAGGGGGGAGAACAAGGGAATCCGTGGCTGATATGTAGAACCGAATTGTATTGCGAAATTAAAAAAAAAAAAAAAAAGGAAAAAAGAAAAAAATCTAAATCTTGCCAAGTCACATGGAAATGTTGGTGATGACTGGCTATAGTCACATGGTGGCAGCAGAGCGGTAGGGATAAATGGTTAGCTGCTGGCAGCTAATCAGCACCTCAGACTGGGAGTTTGGCAATACGCATGAACACATTCAGAGAATTTGTTCTTAGAAATAGGGGCAAGAAAACATCAAGCTCCCACACTTTAGATGATGAGCGAAAATAAAATGTTACTTGGTGACTACAACATGTTCACAACCTTCAGAGTCTGGTCAGTTAAGTAGGCCAAGAAAGGCCAAGAAAGAGAAGAAAGAGATGTCTGAGGTTGGTCAGAGATGAGCTCCCTAGATGAGAGGGAACTCATATATTTAGCTCAAATTCAGTCTAATGACTTGTTAGCCTGAGTTAGTGAGTGTGCCCAAATGTGTCGAGACTCACTATGTCAATGTGTGAGAATTTTATATGAATTATATTATATAATTCTCACAACAATTTCTGAATGATAGTGTCCCAACTATTTTTGTTAAGCAATTTTCCAGAGGTCAATGGGCTAGTGAAGAGTAAAGTCAAAAGTTAAATGTGGAAATCAAGGCATATATGCAAGAAAATACCATTATGAAGCCAATGGTTATATATGCTAACTTAAAAAATAGCTAAAATAGTGTTTTGAGATTCTACAGTACCCTGTCAGAATGGCTACTATCAAGAAAAAAAATGACAAATGCTGGGAGAAACTGGGGAAAGAGGGCCTTCCTTACACACTGACTGCAGACTCAAGCAGCCACTGTGGAAATCAGTGTGGAAGTTTCTCATGGAACGGCCGTGGGGCTGGGGAGATAGTTCAATTGGCAAAGTACCTACTGGACAAGCACCAAGAATTGAATTTTAACATCCAGAACCCAAGAAAAAGCTTGGTGTAGTGGGTGAGTCTGGAACCTCAGGGCTGAGGGAGCAAAGACTGATAGAACCCTGAAGTTCATTGGCCAGCAGCCCAGCTGAGTGGATGAGCTCTAGGTTTAATTTTAAAAACTAAAGGGTGTGTGTGTGTTTGTGTGTGTATAGTGTGTGAGTGCATATGTATATATAGTATATGTGTAGTGAGTGTGTATAGTGTGTGTATAGTGAGAATGTGTATAGTGTATATTGTGTATGAGTGTATAGTGTGTGGGGGATGTGTGTGTGTGCGCGTGTGCATGCGCGCGCGCGTGTGTGTGTGTGTGTGTGTTTGTGTTTGTGTGTGTGTGTGTGTGTGTGTGTGTGTGTGTTGTAGTGATGGCTCAGCAGTTAACAGAGTTTACTGCTCTTCTAAAGGAATTAAGTTTGGCCCCTGGGATTCACATTGGGAGGTTCACAATCACCTCTAACTCCAGCTCTAGGGAGTAGGGCAATATGACTCTCTTAGGAGCTAGAACCTCTAAGGAAATAACCATGTTTAAGTGACGTCAGAAGGGTGGGGCTCTTATCCAGCAGGACTGATGCCCTTATAAGACAAAGAAGAGACCCAGGGCCATGCACCCACTTTCCCTGAATGTGCTCAGAGAAGAGGCCACTTTGAGGACACAGCTGGGAGGCAGCAACCCACAAGTCAAGAAGGGCGCCCTCACCTCACCAGAGGGCAACCTGATGATACCATGCTCTTGGATTTCTAGTCCTTGGCATTTCATTTTGATGGCCTGACTTATAGCATTAGTGGTTGAGGGGCTGTAGCTCTCTTTGCTTCAACTTTGCCTTCTACATAACATACTGTGGCCATCTTTTTTCTCCAAATAATTTTACATCTTCTTGAAATTGTCTCCAATTCCCCTATCTCAGCCTTTTTTTCCTTAGTCTATTTCCTAATTTCAGTATATATTCCTTAAAAAATCCCATAACCCCATTTGCTTAATTAGCATATGTTAATTTGCAATGTAATGGGCTTTGTTTTAAAATTTTCAAATATGAATATGATGTAGTTGGACTGCTGTAGTGATATTTGCTCTGCCCATGACCTTGGGCTATAGGGCCCGAAGGAGGCAGTGCTTCCTGCCATTGTACATGACCTCTTATAAAGTAAGGGAGAAGGGTCACATGCCCCTCCTTCCTGCTGCCTGCGAGGTGGATTCACTCATAGTCAGATCAGAGGACGACTTCAGCTGTCTACTCCGTTCTGTATTTGTGAGTGTATTTCCTCAATTTATATCTTAATAAATCCCTATTACCCACTATATAGACTCACATGGATTGATCTTAATAGACTGCATTCTTCTCTTCTTGTTTTGCCTTCTATCCCCACTTCCTTACACAGCCCTAATAATCCTCTTTTGCTTTCATGCCCTCTACACCCTGAATTCTACATATGAAAGAAAACATGGTATTTCTTGTTTGGAATCTGGCTCATTTCAGTTAACACCGTGATCTTCCATTCCATCCATTTCCTTGCAAATGACATAGTTCTTTGTGAATGAACAAAATTCCATTGTGTGTATAGGTCACGTTTTCTTCATCCATTCACCTATGGATGGGTACTTGGACTGATTTTACAACTTGGTTGAACAGGGTTGTAATAAATATGTAAAGAGGTATGTGTTTTGTTTAGTTTATTTATTTTGTTTATTTATTTATTTATTTTTTGGTTTTTCAAGACAGGGTTTCTCTGTGTAGCTTTGCGCCTTTCCTGGAACTTGCTTTGGAGACCAGGCTGGCCTCGAACTCACAGAGATCCGCCTGCCTCTGCCTCCCGAGTGCTGGGATTAAAGGCTTTATTTATTTATTTATTTATTTAGGTTTTTGAGACAGGGTTTCTCTGTGTATCCATGATTATTCTGGAACTCACTCTATAGATCAGGTTGGCCTGGAACTCACAGAGATTCACCTGCCTCTGCCTCCTGAGTGCTAGGATTAAAGGTGGCCACCACTGCCAGGCTAATTCTTTGATTTTTTTTCAAGGATAAACTTTTTTAGGTACAATAATCTTGGCTGCAAGTTATTTTCATGGCTCAAAATATATCATTTCTGCCTTGATCCAATTGCTTTTTTGTTTTGTTTTGTTTTGTTTTGTTTTGTTTTGTTTTGTTTTGTTTTTCGAGACAGTGTTTCTCTGTGTAGCTTTGCGCCTTTCCTGGAACTCACTTGGTAGCCCAGGCTGGCCTCGAACTCACAGAGATCCGCCTGCCTCTGCCTCTCGAGTGCTGGGATTAAAGGCGTGTGCCACCACCTCCCGGGCCAATTGCCTTTTATATGAGCTGTATTGATGCCTTTCGAATAAAGTAGTACAGTGTCCTTGTCAGTTTTGCTTAGAGAAAGTTTGTGTCATGGTCAGTGGTGACTGGGGAGACTAACAACTAACTGATCAAAGCATGGAAAGCCATTGGGATTGGATGCCCAACCATGAATGTGACGTTGATATCACCCTTTACAGCTCAGGTGACACGGCAGAAGGAGCAGAAAGAATGGAAGAACTGGGGAGAGTAGGGTGAGGTAGTGGTGTGAACCCCACACCTCCTTTGGTTCTGACCATAGATTTACGGTTCTCATACATGTGAGGGCAAGGGTTTTTGTATACATTCTCAGTTCCTCTCTCGGGAGAGAGATAAAGATTATAGGGAGGGAAGTAGAAATACAAATTCCAAGCAAGGCCCATGAAAACAGGGTATGCATGTAAGGGAAAGGGGATGGGAGGGGACAACAGGACAGAAGGCATGTGGGTGTGCTAGGATAAGGAAGTAATTGTTTATTTTGAGCTAACAGCTTGCTTTAACAACTTGGAGTATTGATCCATTTGTAGAATTCTAAAGCAATCTTTTCTATATAGAGAAAAACATGCTTTCATTTCGCAGCTCTACTGGCTGCCTTTTCCCTGTGGAAGCCCTGGAAAGGAGATAGACTATTGGACTTTTCTTGTACCTTTAGAAAGAGTAATCAGTTTGCATTTATGATCTGAGCGATCTTCTCTAGTAACATCTCCCAAGTTCCTTTGACATGAAGACTGTTTTATTCTATAAAGATACAAGTTATATTAAAAATGAGTCTGTAGAAGGCAGACTTGAAAATTCCTTTCTTGAACTGCAACTATTTTTTTTTCTGAATGAAATGGTTCATAATACTAGACATTATTTTAAATGGACTGTAGGATTGAAAGTATCAACACTGGGGGGTGGGGGTGAGCTGAATCAGTTCTGAAAAGGCCAGTCATTTGAGGAGGAGATCATGGAACATCTGACCTCACTTAACCATAGGCTCTTATCTTCTAATACAGTCGTTTTGAGCTTAGAGCTTTCACGCCTAAATTTTGGGAGACACAATTCAGTTAATTGCACCAACTACAGGACAGGGGACACTCCTCACTCAGTCATCTGATTTCCTTCCATAGCGCAAAGGCCTTCGGGAAAAGGGCTACAAAAGCCTTTGAACTGAAACATTCTTCCAGATTAAGTAAAAGCTTTTTTAAAGGGAGGGTTTGGTAGGGAATCACTCGTGTGTGTGTGTGTGTGTGTGTGTGTGTGTGTGTGTGTGTGTGTGTGTTTATTTTCTGTTTTTAACTTAAGGTGTTAACATCAGTCTCCCTGCCCCATACTTTCTTTCCCCATTGATAGTGGGGATTGAACCCAGTGTCTTGTACCTACATCTCCAGCTGTTGGATCTCTGTGAGTTCAAAGCCACCCTGGGCTACATGAGATTGACCCAGTCTAGGAGAGAAACAGAGCCAGGCAGTGGTGGCACACAACTTTAATCCCAGTACTTGGGAGTCACAGGCCTTTAGTCCCAGCACTTGAGATCTCATGCCTTTGCTACCAGTATTTGGGAAGCACACACGCCATTAATCCCAGCACTAGGAAGGAAGTTATATGGCTGGGTGTCGAAAGGCATATAAGGTGTGAGGAGACAGGAACTAGAGATGCCTTTTCAGCTGAGGACTCAGAGGCTTTCAGTCAGAGGGTTCATGGAGATAGGATCTTGCCTTCCATTTGGCCTGAGAATTTGGTAGTGGTGTGAAGTTTCTCTAGTGGCTTGTTCCTTTGTCTCTCTGATCTTTCATCATTTACCCCAATATCTGGCACTGGGTTTTTTTTATTACAAGACCATTCACCATTTGGGCAATATCTGGCATCCAACTTTAGGGGCATGAATTCACAAAAAAGCCACTTGCCTGTGGCTTTGAAGCCAGGTGCTCAGGCTCAGGCCCAGGCTCAGGCCCAGGTCCAGGCCCAGGCTCAGGCTTCAAATATGCCAGAATTAGCTGCTTTCACTTCATACATTCCCCCATGCAGACAGCTGGCTCTTTAGTTTCTTCCCTTTGGCTTTCTCTGGTCCCCCTCCTCAGGCTGCTGCCACACCATCATCTGAATCGTCACTGTCAGCAGATTTGGTGAGTCAATGGGATTTCTTAAAAGGAGGAATTAGTCAAAAGAGAGTTTTTTTTCCCACATTAAAAAAATGGGAAACACTATTATAATGGAAGGAGTTTGTTCTCTGTTTGATAATATGATTGATGGTCTGAAAATGGAACAATTAAATGAGAGAATAATTAATGTTGATGGGGTTTATGTAATGTCAAATATAAATATTACTTGTTTGATCATTTCTGTTTTATCATTAAAAAAGTTGGTTAATATGAGTGCCAAGACACAAGGCTTAGAAAAATTTATTAAAACACATCACAGAGATATTCAGACCCAGACAGAGGAATTTAAAGGAGAACCAATCTCAACATTGCATTATAAGGTTACGAAGAAACAGCCTAAGGCTTTCAAACAGCCAACCTTAATTCATCCAATGACCTTATAGGAACTGCCAAGTGATAGATATCTCCAAGACTGTGCATAGGCTGATTGGACTCCTGTGCAAATGTTAGATTTGAGGAGATTCAAAGAAGCGATAGTCTCATATGGTATGCATTCACATATCTGAAGCAGATGTTAAACTCGTGGTCAACTTGTAATAGAATTTTCCCTCAAGATTGGAAAGATTTGGTTACAGCTGTCTTAGAGACTGGTCCCCAATTACAATGGAGGACCTAGTGGAAGGATGAGGCTAAGACCATTGAAAAATGAAGTAGTGCTAGAGTATGGAAATTTCCCAAGATCAGCTTCTCGGGGAGGGCAATTATGCTGATATACAAAGACAATCTTTATATGATGACCACACCCTACCTTTATGCTTGCTGCATGGCAGCCTTGAATGCTTGGGACAGAATTGAAGAAGTAGGGAAGAAAACTGAGTTATTTATTAAAGTTATACAGGGCCCAAAAGAAACCTTCACTGATTTCTTACAAAGACTGACTTCAGCAGTAAATAGAATGATACCAAATTCAGAAGCTAGACAAATAATAATTGAATTTCTGGCTTTTGAAAATGCTAATACATAATGCAAAAGGGTAATTTGGCCATTAAAGGCAAGATCAGCACACTTGGAGGAATGGATCCGAGATACAATCAATATTGAATCTCATGACAATGATGATGCTTGGATAGGAGAGGTGATTTCCGGAAGTTTGAAGAAAAATAGTAATGTCAAATGTTTTACTTGCAGTAAACAAGGTCAGCTAAAAAGGGACTATAACTAGGGCATTCCTAGAAACAATGTTTCTTCAAAGAACAATGGTAACAGAACACCCCTCCCTTCTGGATTATGCAGAAAGTGTGGTAAAGGCAGACATTGGACTAATGAATGTAGATCAACAAGGAACAGACAAGGTAATACTTTGCCTTTTGCCATCAGGAAACTTCCTGAGGGGCCTCTGGCAGGCCCCCATGCGATGCCAAGTTCCATTCAATCCTTTCCTGCTATCACAGAAGAAACCCCTTTCCAGATCTATTAAAGAACCTAATGCCTATTGTAAAAAACCATACTTCTCTGGATGATAGAACAGCTATAGAAGAGAGAACAAAAAATTCAGGAGAAACCTTAAATCAAAATTGATAAAGATTAGATTTGGAAACTCCTCAAAGCTAGGGTTGGGGAAGGATTTTGTTTTTGTCTTTTCAGGAAAATAAAAATAACCATCTTGAAGAATTTAAAGACCTTTGGACAAATAAGCATCCAAAAAAGAAGAGAGAACTACCCAGAAAAAAATATCAAGAAAAGAAATAATCTGACTTAATGTAACCTATGAAATCTCCAAAAGGATGATGAGATCCCACAATGATGAATCCACATGGATGATGACAACACCATTAAGGTGACAAATACTACCCAAAGATCAGCTTTGGACTATAAACTGCTCAGAACAATTTCGAGATGGCTAGCTGAGATGATCTAGTCTCACAGACTACTCTAGCCAGGACTTGAGACAAGCCCTGAACTTTCTCATTACCCTGAGGCTGAACAACAAATGATACAGCTGCCTCTCCCAGGACTTGATAATTAATCCAAAATTTTCTTTTCTGAATCCCCTAAAGATGCCATCTCCCTCAGACAGCAGGAAGTAATTTAAAGAACATGATGCCCACATTCCCAAGAGGTAGAGTGAGTGATTTTTGGTCATTCAATGGGTTATGGATAATTGTCATTGTTTTGGTGGCTGGTTACAAGTTGTTATTGGTAATGGTTAAGAAAAAAACCTAAACAAAGAAGATTAGATTCAGGTTTCTTGTTTGAAAAAAAGAAAGAAAGAAAAAGAAAAAACGAGGATATAGATATGATAAGATAAAAGGTAAATTATTGAATGTACTCTGAAAAAAAGAGATATAGAAATGATAGGATAAGGCTGGGTGGTTGTGGTGCACGCCTTTAATCCCAGCACTCAGGAGGCAGAGGCAGGTAGATCTTTGTGAATTCGAGGCCAGCCTGGTCTACAGAGCGAGATCCAGGAAAGGCACAAAGCTACACAGAGAAACCCTGTCTTGAAAAACAAAAAACCAAACAAACAAACAAAAAAGAAATGATAGGCTAAAAGGGTAGATTATTGAATTTACTCTGAAAAGAAAAAAGGGAGAATATGGATATGATAAGTTAAAAAAGGTAGATAATTGAATCTACTTTTAAAAAGCAACTACTAGTTTTAAATATTTTACAGTGAATTAGATTTTTGTATATTGTATACAAATTGTGTATATTGATACAAATTTGAGATTATTTTTGTTGGAACATACTGTACATATATTTCTACTCTTGTTCAAGTATTGTACCTACATAGCTCATTTAACAATGTAATGCAAATTGCTAGTCCTTGAAAGTTATTATTACCAACTATTTAGGATAATAAAAAATACCATTTAGTTGTTAGTCACCTATTACAATGGAACTTGTCAGGTTAGGTATGTTTTCAAGTTCAAACATATATTTTAGACAAACAGGTCATTTTCAAACACTTCAGAGATCTGCATATTATGGCATGTAAGATGTTTCAATAACATAGATTCCTTTTTTATGACAATGAGACATGTCTGCTCCTGGCAGCACCAATCTACTTCAGAGAGGATGATGAGCATCAAAGAAACTCCACATGGAGTTTACTTTTTTTGTGGCAAAAGTTAGCCACTGGGCAAGAAAGTGCCCTTGCCTCGACTACTGACAGTATGCTGTCCAAAATGGACAAGCGGGACACAAAAGAATGTGACTGCCAAACCTTGCCAAGACAAGGTAGGAAGGCCCTTCAGAAAATCCTTCTTCACAGAAAAGTCTGTCAGATATGCTAGGTCTGTAGGCCGAAGATAGATGCCCCAATGTTGCAGAGGAACCTTGGGTAGCTGTCCAGCAACCAGCTGTTTTCTGTCATTTCTCATATTTTTTTGAAGTCATTTGTTTGCACTTCCTGCTTACTCAGTTAATATTATTTCCTTCTTGGGTTTCTGAGGGAGTTGAAGACTAGATAGTTATATTTATAGTTTTCCTTATTAACAAATTCAGAAAAGAAACTCACTAAAGAGATGTAAAGTATATAAGTTTGAAAAACATCAAAAGATAGTTTTGGGTTGGTAATACAAGTTAGGATAGAAAGTACATTAGGTACAACATTTTGGACTCACCAAAATAGGACAAATAATGGAGTATTTTCTCTGAATCTGTCAAATGTTAATGTAATTCTTGACTATATATATATTGTATATAGTTATTGTACGTGCTACATACAGTTTTTCTTTTATTAGTTATAACCTTTTATTATTTTAGACAAAAAAGGGGAAATATGGTGGTATATTGTTTCTCAAATAAAGCTTGTCTGAGGATCAGAGGACAGAGCCAGCCACTAGATTAAACATAGAGGCCAGGCAGTGGTGACATATACCTTTAATCCTAGCACTCGAGAGCTAGAGATCCATCTGGATCTCTGTGAGTTCAAAGCCACCCTGGACTACATGAGATTGATTCAGTCTAGGGGAGTAACAGAGCCAGGCAGTGGTGGCACATAACTTTAATCCCAGTACTTAGGAGTCACAGGCCTTTAGTCCCAGCACTTGAGATCTCATGCCTTTGCTACCAGTATTTGGGAAGCACACATGCCATTAATCCCAGCACTAGGAAGGAAGTGATATGGCTGGGGGTCGAAAGGCATGTAAGGTGTGAGGAGACAGGAACTAAGCTTTTTAGCTGAGGACTCAGAGGCTTTCAGTCAGAGGATTTGTGGAGATAGGATCTCGCCTTCCATTTGGCCTGAGAATTTGGTAGTGGTGTGAAGTTTCTCTAGTGGCTTGTTCCTTTGTCTCTCTGATCTTTCAGAATTTACTCTAATATATGACTCTGGGTTTTTATTATAAGACCATTTAGGATTCATGCAACAGCTGGGCTTGCCTTGCATACTCCACTTCAAGAAAAATCAGTCATCTAGCACTTAGATTGAAGAAATAATAAGATCAGCCACAAGATTCTGTCTCTCTCTCCCTCTCTCTCTCCCTCTCCCTCTTCCTCTCCCAGTCTATGTTTTCTCTATATCTGTAACTATGCATAGCTATGACATTCTTGGATGTTACTAGCTAATGGAGAAAATGATATGGCTAAGACAGTTACTTAAATTTTAGAGAACATCATGGGTATCCCAACATCTCATTCCTATTTGCTCAGAATTATTTCAGCCTTAAACTTTAAGTGCCATATCCTAAGATCATACGCCGTCCTGGGCAAGACAGTTAATTGTGATATTTCCTCATGAACTAGAACCTTTTGTTTGGGTGGAGGTGGTAGTGGGGATTGAACCCAGGGCCTCACACATGCTAAGCAAGCTTTCTTCCACTGCACTAGATTCTCAGACCTCTTTTTTATTTAAAGGTTTTATATGGTTAAGTTACCCAGGCTGGCCTTGAACTCATTCTATAGCCAAGCAGGCCCCAAATTTGTGATCCTCTTGCCTCCACCTGCCAAATAGCTGAGATTACAGGTGTGTACTACTAGGCCTATCTAAATTGACATGATGAGAGCATCTACACAATATCCCAAGAGAGTGTGACCAGAGGAGGACAGGGTAAGTCCTCCTAACACCCTGGTACTGCTCAGGTCCCCTATGAAGACTCACGTGGATGAGGAAAATTTTTCCAGAGATACATAATACTGCCCATCATCTTAGTACTGAAGGATGTACCTGGGTCCTTCCACACAATTAACATCAGTGGAGAAGTCAGATACATAATTTTATAAGTCCTAAAAATCAACTGAAAGAAACATGAAGCCATCTTATGTTGATCATATTTTATGGATAAGAAAATAAATTAGTGAGAAGAGGAAGGGACAGGGAGACAGTAACAGAGCTGAACCTGGAGACTAAAGAAGAAACAGATGTGTTCCTACCCTAAAATTCTCCCTATCTTAGTACAGCTCATCTAACTCAGGTGAGGTATTTCCCTCTTAAACTCCTTTGAAGATCATTTAGGAAGATTGTGAGGACAGCCACACTTTGGGTTAGGAGTGACTGAGGGAGTTATTGGGAGCACTCATGGCATAAAGTGGGTTCTCCCAACATGGGTGAGAACTGAGAAGCAGGAGCTGTGTTGGAAGTGGAAGCAAGTGTGTGGAAAGGCTTGAAGTGACATCAGCTCAGTAAGCCGGTGACTCTAAGTTCAGTTTAACTGTCTTTTTGTCAACTAGTGAAGAAAAGTTTGAAGATTAATGATCTGGGAGTGGAAGGACACTCTGTGGCTTACATACCATTCTCCACCCAGCCATTAAATGCATGTGACTCCCAAGTACTGGGATTAATGGTGTGTGCCACCACTGCCTGGTTCTGTTTCTTTCCTAGACTGGATCAATCTCATATAGGCCAGGGTGGCTTTGAACTCACAGAGATCCAGATGGATCTCTACCTCCAGAGTGCTAGGATTAAAGGTGTGTGCCACCACTGCCTGGCCTCTATGTTTAATCTAGTGGCTGGCCCTGTCCTCTGATTGCTTTATTTGAGAAACAATATATCACCACATTTCCCTTTTTTGTCTAAAATAATAAAAGAAGGATATAACTAATATAGTAACCATTGCCCAAAAGGTCAGAGTTATGATATTTCTTTGCCTAACTTACTTTTGTATAGTATATCATAAGACAAAACACCCAACCCTGATGTCAACCTTGCCCATCTATATGTTAATCTGAGAGTACTTGTAATCCCTGATGAAATTTAGATAAATTTATCAACAAACTAAGCACTACTGTTAAGCTTAAAGAAAAGTTAACCACTATTAATTATCCAAAAGTTTAAAATAACTTAAAGTATGTCAATCAGACACCTAAAATGTTTTTGGGCCTAACTCAATGGCGGAAACAGAAAGCCATAGGGACAACTTATATTTAGACAACATGCTGCTAATGTGGATACTTGGTATGAGTCAGCTAAAACATAACTGACACTGGACAGTCAGGGGGCTATGAGTCAGCACAAAATGCTTGACACTGCATGTTCAGGAACCATCCCTAAAGTAAGTAGCGATGCAATCTGTTATATAACTATTCCTGGCAGAATGCCACCATTGTGGAATTCTGTATAAATGTGACCTTGAAGTCAGGGGCTGAGTTCTTTGTCTTGCTTTAGACTTTACCAGTCTTCATGTATGTCTCTCTGTAGGCACATGTGCCTACCTCCATGTAGCCTGTGTGTGTGTCTGTGCCCACCCATATGCTGGCCTGTGTGTCAATGTGTCTGCTGGTGGCTGTCTGCACAGTGGCCTGTGTGCTGGTGAATAAAGTCTATCTCACCCGCCTATGGCCCCTTATGACCCCTTCAACCTCCCAGCATGGCGCTTGCTCATCTACTTTGCAGAGACACAGAACACACAGGCTGCAAGGCTGGGCACCTGTTCCATCATATTCATTCTCACTCTGGTGTGATGGTTTCCAAAGATAATTTCCTGAAGTTCTGAGGAGCAAAGAGCATGGCCACCAGCAGTGAAGGAATCTACTGGGGTAGGAATCTAGGGATAGTTGGAACTAATGTGGATCTCATTTGGAGTTTCTAGGGATCAGCATCTTACATGCACTGATGGAAACAAATCTCTCATGTTTCACCAGGTCATGTCTAGGAACTTAAGTGTTTTGAACACCAAGAAACATCCACAGCAACATTACCTTGTCTTGGTGCTTTCTTTTGGTCTTGCTCTAGAATATTCTAGGTTTCTGCCTCCCTTTTGTATGTTTTCATTCCCCTCCCCTTTGATAGCCTCTTCAATAATGACAGGAGACATCCAAGTCTGAGGAACACCTATCTTTACCCACAGTGACAGAAAGAGTGTCTTCATTCCTAACCCACTTCCTGTGACCAATCACTGGTACTCCGTCCTGGACAGCAGAACCGATTCCAGGTACGCCGAAGGGCTTCCTTGACCTCCTTGTTTCTAAGGCTGTAGATGAGCGGGTTGAGAGCTGGAATGACGAGAGTGTAGAACACAGATGCCATTTTGTCAGTGTCCAGGGCATAGCTGGAGCTGGGACGCAGGTACATGAAAATAAGGGTCCCATACAGTATGGCCACAGCTGTGAGGTGAGAGCCACATGTGGAAGCTGCCCGCCGACGGCCCTCAGCTGACTGCATGCGGATCACAGCCCCAGCGATGAATCCATAAGACACAGCAATAGCCAATACTGTGGCTGTCTGGATAAAGCCACAGACAGCAAAAAGGAGGAGTTCATTGAGACTGGTGTCATTGCAGGAGATGGCCAGCATTGGAGGAATATCACAGAAGAAGCTGTTGACCTCCAGTGAGCTGCAGAAGCTCAGACGGAAGGTGAAGGTTGTATGTACAAAGGCGCTCACTGCTCCACCCAGGCATGATGCCCCTAGTAAGGCCAGACATAGACGGGGTGACATAACTGTGGTATAGAGAAGAGGGTTCCCAATGGCTACATAGCGATCGTAGGCCATGACTGCTAATAGGCAGCACTCAGCATCAGCCAGCCCTGCAAAGACAAACATCTGGAGGGCACAGGCTACATAAGGGATGGTAGCATGGGACAGTAGGAGGTCAACTAGCATCTTGGGGCCGATGGCAGAGGAATAGAAAGCATCTAGCAGGGAGAGGTTGGCCAGGAAGAAGTACATGGGCGTGTGGAGCCTGGCATCCACACGAATGAGTAGCACCATGCCTACATTTCCCACCAGGCTGACGAAGTAGATGGGCAGAAATATCAGGAAGAGGGTCACACGCAGGTCCCAACGATTTGTGATCCCCAAGAGGATGAATTCATCTGGTGTAACTCTGGACCATGTGAAGTTCTCTGAGCTTATCCTGCTGGGTAGAGACTGAGAGTAGGGAAAGCAAGAGGGGGGATGAGAGAAAGACTGTGTCTGTCATAGAAGAGGAAGAATTGTATCCCAGGTTCTAGTCTTTTTTTTTTTTTTTTTGGTTTTTTGAGACAGGGTTTCTCTGTGTAGCTTTGTGCCTTTCCTGGAACTCACTTGGTAGTCCAGGTTGGCCTCGAACTCACAGAGATCCGCCTGGCTCTGCCTCCCGAGTGCTGGGATTAAAGGCGTGCACCACCACCGCCCGGCCAGGTTCTAGTCTTACTGGACAGAATTGCTCATGTAGCCTTTGACAAGCTGCGTAACCATCATACCCCATTCCAAACTCTGAGAAGTCACTGCAGCTCCATCTCCATGAAGGCAGAAGTCCTTCTGACTTCTCTGTCCTCAGCACTGAGAACACTGCCTGGCATGTAGCAAGTGTCAATACCATAAAATGTGTGGTGGTGAATGGGATGAAATATAGTGTAGAGGGATTTAAAATGTCACGACTCTATGTGCATTTTCTTCTCTAGTTCCCAGGGAGGAAAGGAGGCATGAGAATGGGCAGAAACTGTCTCCCTATTATGGCCTTTAAGTGTAATGGTGTTTGCTCCACCTATGATCTTGGGCTATAGGGCCCGAAGGAGGAGGTGCTGCTTGCCGTTGTATGTGACCTCTTAAAAGGAAAGGGAGAAAGGTCACAAGCCCCATCTCCCTGCTGCCTGCTGCCTGGTCTGATCAAACTGCCAGGTGGATTTGCTTCTGGTCAGATCAGAGGATGACTTCAGCTGTCTACTCCGATCTGTATTCTTGAGTGTATTTCCTCAATTTACCCTAATAAGTTTTCCTAATACTCCTTAACCAGACTCTTGTGGATTTTTTGCAATATTTAAGGTTTGTAGAGAGGAAGCCAACAGCCAACAGCCAACATCAAGTTAAATGGAGAGAAACTCAAAGTGATTCCACTAAAATCGGGAACAAGACAAGGCTGTCCACTCTCCCCATACTTATTCAACATAGTACTTGAAGTTCTAGCTAGAGCAATAAGACAACAAAAGGATATTGGGAGTGGACAGGTGTCTTGGGAAGACAATGAGGTGTGGAAGGGACGAGGGTGGGACTGTTGACTCTTTACTTTCCTGAGCCTTATTTTTCTTCTCTGCTTAATGAGGGGAAGTAGCAAGGACTGAGTAAGATAATGTGTGTGAAGCATCTCACACAGGTCCTGGAACAGAAACAAGCTCATTGAACAGAATCAGATGCATCAGCTCAGTACAGGAATGAAACAGCTTTAAGGTAATAAAAAATAGTGAATTTCCCCCAGGGCAATGTTGCTTCATACACCTGTGTCTTTTCATTTATTTCCTTTATCTAGGACCCATGGACTCACTTCTTTGTGTATCTACAGTGTGAAGACCTTTATGATTTACCCAAAGGAAACTGAACATCTCCTCATCTGTGCCTACTGCAGCATATATCCACCTTACTATCTCATCTATCTATCTATCTATCTATCTATCTATCTATCTATCTATCTATCTATCATCTATTATTTTGAGATAAGATCTTTCTACACATCCCTGGCTATGCTAGAACTCACTATGTAGCCAGGCTGACCTTGATCTCACATGGATCTGCTTGTTACTGCCTTCCAAGTGCTGGGATTAAAGGTATACACCACCACATGTGGCCTAAAAATATTTTTAAATTAAAGTAACTTTTAGATTTATTTTTATTTGTAATTGCATATATATATGAGTGTGTGTGTGGGTGTGTGCATGTGTGTGTCTGCCCAAAGAGGCTAGAGACATCAGATTTCCTGGAACCTGATATGGGTGCTGGGAATTGAACTCAGGTCCACTGGAAGAGCAGTGCATGCTCTTAATGGCTGAACCATCTCTCAAGCCTCTGCTAAATTTTTTAGTATTTATTTTTATTTTATGTGTATTAGTATTTTGCTTGCATGTATGCCTGTGAGGGTGTTGGATCCCCTGGAATTGGAGTTACAAACAGGTGTGAGCTGCCATGTGGGTGCTGGGAATTGAATTCAGGTCCTCTGGAAAAGCAGCCAGTGCTCTTATGTGCTGAATCATCTCTCCCCTACTAAATTTTTTAAATGGGTAAATAACTGAGTACATTAAGGGATGGAATGTGATGCTATGGTCTACACATACATATTAGAAAGGTTTAGTCAACAATGTAACATAATAGAAGACTCAGAGATACACCCTAGATACTTAATTTTTGACAAAGGTCTGAAAAATATGCACTGGAAAAAGAAAGTCTCATCACCAATGGTGCTGACAACACTAGATCCACCTGTGTAAATGTGTAAGAGTGAAATTATATCCCTCTCTCTCACTCTGCAGGAAATCAATTAAAAGTAGATCAGAGTCCTTCATCTAAAACCAGAAATGCCGAAACTACTAAAGGAACACCCTAGGAAAACACTCTAGGACACAGGTATGACCAACAAATTTCTGAATTTAAATACAGTAGCACAGGAACCAGACCTGAGAACAGACAGATAAGGTCACATGAAATTAAAAAACTTCTCCACAGCAAAATAACTAAACAGAACGGAGAGGCAGTCTACAGAATGGGAGAAACTCTTCACCAGCTATACTTCAGACAAGTGTCAATATCTAAGATATATAAAGAACCGTAAAATTAGGGTGTGGAGAGATGGCTCAGTGGGTCAGAGCACTGATTGATCTTCCAGAGGCAGGTTCAATTCCCAGTACCCACATGGCAGTTCACACTGTTAAAAACTCCAGTTTCAGGGGATCCAAGGCCCTCTTCTGATCTTTAGGGGCACCAAGTACTCATGTGATGCACAGGCACATACCAGCAAAACACCCATATAAATAAAATAAGAGAAAATAAAGAGGGACTTGTTGGGACAAAGGAGTGAGAAGTATATAAGAGAGCAATGGGAGATGACGATGATCAAAATATCATTATATACATGTCAGAAATTATCAAATATAAATAAAAATTATTAAAAAAATAATTATGGGTGGTGCACTACTTTAATCCCAGCATTTGGGAGGAAGAGGCAGGCAGATCTCTATGAGTTCAAGGCCAGCCTGATCTTCAGAGCAAGCTTCAGGATAGCCAGGGCCACACAGAGAAATTCTGTCTCAACAAAACAAAAATAAAACAAACAAACAAGCAAAGAGCAGAAAAATTAAACATCAGGAAAAAAATCAAAACCAACAAATTACCTATCAGTAAATGGGCCAGTGATCTAAACAGACAGTTCACAAAATAAGGTATACAAATCGACATTAAACACTTAAACACACCTTCAATATCTAGCAAAGAAATGCAAATTAAAATGACTTGGAGATTTCATCTCACTCTAGTCAGAATGGCCACTACTAACAAAATAAAGATAAATGTTGGCAAGATGCAGGAAAGAGAACCCCTTAACCACTGTTGGTGGGAGTACAAACTAGTACAGCCGCTATGGAAAGCAGTGTGAGGCTTCTCAAAAAACTAAAACATAACTACTACCACAGTCAGCGGTACCATTCCTGGACACTCAAAGGACTCAACATCCTATCCCAGAAATATTTGTGAGGTAGATTAGGCAATGGGAGGAGGAGGAGGCTGCTGTAGCTGAGAGACTGGCCGCCCTTCAGTGTTGCTGGGCGTCGTTCAGCCAAGGGCACACTCTGAAAGGCTAGAGTCTGTGAATTTGGAAGAGGTGGTACCTTGTTGATGCCCGTGAATCACTGCAGAGCTCACTTCAGACCTTTCCCCACTTTTTTTGCTCTCTGGGAGCCAGGCCACAGGTGAGATAATGCTCTTTTGTATCTGCCCCTTAAACTGTCCCTGTTCCTATAACTATCCATATGTCTCTGTACAGTGCAGTATAAACAAAAGAACCCGGAAGCCCCAGCTTCTGCCCTCTAGACTCAGATCCACACCTGCTATGCTTGCAAGTCTGTGTTCATTGCTGATATTCTTACAACAGCTAAGATGTGGAATCAGCTTAGATGCCCATCAAATGGATAATGGATAATGAAAAATGTAACTGATACGTTTTATTCAGCCATGAAGAAAATGACATTCTGTCACTTGCAGGAAAATGTAAGAAACTGTAGATATTATGTTTAGCAAAATAGCAATGAGACTCCAACCCCATCCAGATACACATGTTGTCATGAATGAAGCCAATTGATGGCCAACCCCTTGTACGTTTTGGTCTTTCCACATGAAAACCAAACATCACTCACCTTTACAAACTGAGGGGAAGATTTGCTTCGGACATCTCTCCATTTCTCCATCTGTAAGATGGGGAAAATATTAGTAGAACTTTGAAGTTGATTTTTTTTTTTGCCCCCTGAAAGTCCTGTGCCCCGTGTAACTTCTCAGTTTCAGGTAAAACAGGATGATTACTACTCACACTTAGCAAAACATACTTCATTCTTCTCAGGAAATGAGGAGCACATCTTGAGCAAGGTTCATGAGGGATCCACTTTAGCTGAAGAAAGGCTTTGCCTTCATGTGTCTGACTCTCTACCTCTCTCAGCATTCACTGAGAACAGCCTGGGTGTCTGGATCAATGTTCATTGGATTCTAGCTTTCTCTTCTCTTCCTGATATTCCTTAAGGATTTTTTTTTAGCTGAGGTGGCTGTGGGTGGCACAGCAGGCATTCTAATCTAGCTTCTGCTGTAACAGCCTCAAGCCTTTCCTTCCTCTGTTTAGGACAATCTTAGCTGGAAAGTAAGAACATTGTATTCGAAAGAAGAGAAAGGACTAAGATGTATAGCTACAAGGAGGACAGAGTTGGGGTATGAACTACAGCCTCCTTGTCTACCCCTCAGTA